>NC_088336.1:25042500-25097500 GCF_036884655.1 Musa acuminata AAA Group
GCGAGAGCGATAAGCGTCGTACAGATGAGGCAAAGCTCGGGTGATCGTGATTCCGACGTAGAAGAAAGGCGTCAGGATCTTATCTTTGGAGTTCCGACAGACGTTAAGAACGATCTGAGGGAGCAGAAATCCGTCGAGCACTAAGCCAGCATAAGGGACCAAATCCTCCCAGCGAGAACCGTATCGCTGCCTGCTGAATTCCGACCTCTGCAGGTGGTGCCTTGAGCTGATGAGCCAAGTGAGCAGCGCCCCGGCGAAGTAGAGAGGCAAGCACAGCTTGAGCGTCGTCCACTCCGCGACGCGGTGCCCCTTGTTCTCGTCCGATGACCTCGCGGACCACGCCATTTGAAGCAGGTGGAAGGAGAGGAACAGAGCTAAGCCGGATAAGATCCTCACGATGACCTCATGAACGTCGAGCCACCCACCGCTCCGCAGACTTAGAAAGCCAGACCGACTGCGGTTCGCGAACAAGGCTTCAAAGTTCAGCACCAGAGGAATCACGTAGCCAAGGATAAGAACACCGAGCATGGTGATCGACATGGAAGGCAGGGCGTCACGGTGCTTCTTGGCGTGGAAGGTCTGCAACCCAATGCAAATGCACGACAACGTGAGAGAGATCATGACCATGACGATTTCGACATCCATCCTCCAAATCGCTTCAGTTACTTCTGCTGCGTAAATTTGCTGAGAATACAACTTTATAGGGTCAAAGTGCAGAGGGTCCTGCTTACTCCTTGTGGTGTTGATGGTGCCACTGATACGATCTCCCATCTTCGAGTGGAGAGGGGGAAACTGGATATTGATTAAGATCTCACAGTCAATTGCTGTTTGGTTTTTGGTGGGCAAACTCGGAGATCCACATCCCTTCATGCAGAGTGTTCCACTTCCAGCATCGTATATCCCCTCAGCAGCGATGCCAAACTGTTCGCCCCCCTCAGCGGAAGCAGAGTACATATAATAGCTTATGGCATAGCTTACGTTCCAAACACTTTGATTCTTCGCGACCCAGTCAGCTGCAGGCACGAAGCTTGCCGTCTCCGACGTCGTAACGAAGTCATAATCATCACAAAACTCGTCGCCCATAGAAAAGACATTAGCTTCCCCCCATCCACTTCGGCCGCCGGCATCCTCCACCGCGATACTGAACCGCATGTCGCGGGAACATCTTCCATCTGGATACCTTTCCTCGCTCGACTGTGTGCTGCCACTTCTCACCTTGCAAGGCCCGCTGACAGAATCTATTAGGGTGTAGTTATATCTCAGCCCAGGAATCGTGACCATTCGCCCACCCGACCGGTGGAACGAGACCATGCTGAAGTAGCCAGGGTCTCTCTTCTTCTTGTTACTCCACATATGACCGACCACGTCCTTTCTTCTCAGCGTCAGGACAGTTGGGAACCATAAGCTCAGTCCGATCGAGCAATCACCAACAGAGGGACTCGCCTGTGAACTCCCTTCAAGAATGTGACAGGCTATGAGACAGAGACGATTCTTAACATGGTCCCAATAGCCTTCACCCATCATGGACTTCTTAGGCACCATCGGGACATCATATGAAAGATAACTGGAATTGGAGAATTCGATGTAGAGATGCAACCGGCCGTTCTCCGAGCACTGTATCATATCGAAGGACAAGAATCTAGCGGAGAACCCAAAGCTACTACTTAGAGTTCCACAGTTGCTACCGGTGCAGCCACTGCCGTAGTCTAGCTGAAATGTTCTACCAGTCATATACCGGAGGAGATGACTACAAACAGAAGTAGGCCCGAAACTTAGTGATTCCTCCTGGAATGGAAGAGAGGAGCATGAGTGGTTGGCTTGGGGGATCATCGTGAAAACATACTCCTTTTGAGCATAGGCTACAAGCGAGATGGGATCGATGTGGTGGGGCCCCAAGCTCTCGACAGTCCCGCTCACCAGACTGGTAGAGATGTTGGAAGTCTTGGGGTAGTTGAGCTTCAAAACAGCAGAAAGATGAAGTCGATCACCTAAGGGCTTGTAGAAGATCCCGTGACCAACCATACAAAGCTCACCGGAGGCGTCCCAATCCACGGGAGCCCTCGCCGCTGCAGCTCGACAAACCGGAGGCAGACTCGTCTGCATCATCCCGGAGGAGGTGTCGCTCGCTCCCACGAAGGATGTCGTCGAGGAGTCCGGCGTGGACGACGCGGTGGAGTTCAAGGTGGGCGACCCGTATCACGAGCACATCGGCTGCTCTCTGGTGGGCTGCAAGTCCGACCCGTACGCAGGCCTGCTCGAGCTGCTCCGCTTCAATCCGAGGAGTTCGGTGGCGATCGCTAACTGTCTGCGGGGAGGGAGGAGGGGCCGATAGGCGAAGATGGGATGGAGGTGACGATGATAGGGAAGATTGAGGAGGTGGGAAGGACGGGGACGACGGCAGGCGGCGTGGAACGGCGGAAGAGCGCGAAGGGATCAGGGCGGAGGAGGCCGCGCAGCAAAAGCAGATGGGTGAGGAAGATCGATGAGAGGGGAGAGGAGCACTTCTTTAGGTTACCCATTTCCCTCGAACCTGTACGCGTATCGGGTGGCGGCAGAAGTGGGTGATGCGGCCGAGAAGAAGATGATGACGGTGATGAGCCATCAAGTACTACTACTGGTTGATAGATATCTCGTATGCCTAATGCTGCACCACTTACTTCATGGAAATCTCATCATATCAACAGTTCTCGTTCATCGTATCACCTCATGTTGGATCTGATCCTCGAGGGTTTCTTATGCTATGGGTTGTGATCATACAAAGAGTGGATAGAATTCTGAACCACGAGAGATGAACATTATAAATTTCGCGTCGACTGTGTCGTCCGCTGATGGCGATCTCTCTTTGCTGATAGAATTCTACAAGAACTGAAGAGGTGCTGAAACCATTTGTATCTTCCCAAGTACGACTACCTTGAAGACATGTCAAACGTCCAGATTCATTGTTACCATGTTGATTATTTGTTATTGTTATTATTTTTTCAAATTAGAGTATTTGAGGTTATCTTAATCTTTATAGATAGAATCTTGTCCGTACAAAGCTTAAGAAGAATTAGAAACCTAATGAGAACAAAAATGACAGTAGCAATGAGAAAAAAAAAAGTCTGCTAAATGTATTCTTATTAATTTTTAACTTAAATATCAATTAATAGGTCAATAAAATTAATAAATCAGTTAACCTATTAAACTTGATTCGTGATATTTCATATCGGAATCTATACTATTATCAATTTTGACTGAAGTATTTTGATCAGAGAGATGGAATCATTAATTTACCTCTTACATCATTTGATTATTAAAGAAAAGAATAACAGCATCCTAAATGCATTGATTTAAACAAATTAGAATATACTGATCTCCGATGTTCAACGTTTCCAACTCATAATCAAGTCGATGATCAGGAATATCAGGTTTTAGAAGCAGCTAATTAAGCTTAAAATTTTCACTTTGACCATCACATCAGATAAAAAAACAAGAGAATTTTCCCAACCCTATCAACGACTGAATGACGTTAATTTTGCAAGCATGAAACGCATACCCGAAAAGAATATATTAGCAGAAATTGCAAAAGTTATTTTGATGGGTAGAAAAGTCGAGGTTCACAAAATCCCATGACTTACAATGTTGTCGGCTATAAATTTCAGAATCCTCAAAAGGAAAAGGGGAAAAAAGAGAGGAGAAAAATGCTCATACATGTCTCTTCAATGGAGAAGAAAAAATGGTTAATAGTTTCAACCTAATTCTAATGATTTGGTCAAAAGTTCTACGCTATTTCCATCCTCTCTAGACTTGGAACTTCATAGCCTTCTCAACAATCTATGTTGTGAACCTGCAGACGAAATGGTCTTCATCAGCCTGTACGGAAGAAGAAATGAAAATACTAGGAATGATCATGCAAAAATATTTTTGTGAATGATCAATCACCCAATTTCATTCAAACACCACAAATTAACCCCACACTCTACTCAGAAAGCATTTAATGTTGAGTTGAAAAGATGGCAAATGATATACATACATCTAGAAAGCTATGACAAACAACATACAAAAAAAAATTATATATGTTGTGCAAGTTGAAAACTCGACCACACATAAATCTTGCTTGAGCATCACTACTGAATAACAGAGGCATACATTACAATTCAAGCAATCTACCTAGTCTGTACTGGAATGCCAAAAAGGTAGTGTGGCAGCTATATTACAAGTCTAATTTTCGGATAAATCTGCTCTAATTTGAGAATGCAAGAAAATGGTTGTAGATAATGTCATAAAAACAAAATCATAAGAGGTAGGATGCACAACCCAGCTTTCTAATCGGATTTAACATCATTATTAAATGTTGTACTGCTTCAACAAATGAACTGATAATCCCTGGTAGACTGGAAATCCAATGAGCCCAGAGACTCAAGACGTGTGATAGATGATTAGATCAACAGCAGTAAACATAGCAAGTGGAAGACTTAACTAAAAGGAATTAGGTTGGATTTGATGGTAAGCCATACCCTGGAATTTGCAACAGATGAGAGGTAATTAGAAAAAACAACTTAACTCCAGCAATCTGATTATCAAGATTGCAAATTAGAGAAAGCTACAATAGAAGCAAAAATCTGCGCCTCAAAAAGATGTTGATACTAGTTTCATGCATATCAAAACATCTTCGGAAGCCTGAAAATATCCGCTCAGTCTGTCTCTCTTGACCGGTTGCTTGGCAATTGGAATGGCTAGACCGGAACTAAAATATCGAGTCAGGCTTATAAATTACATGCATGATGGTATACTATGAGCTTTTTGATGGTGTGAGATATCAATACTGAAGATACTCGAGATTAAAAAATTTGGGGATTTCAAAGGTGAATCATGATCAGTTCACAAACAAAGTTTCTTCCTAATAACTTATGTTAAACAGGATAAATTAATTGTATGCTTGAGAAACCAACACAAAATTAAAGCAAAAGAGATGTTATTGACAATAAAGTATATGGAGGTGCATTGATGAGCAATAAATCTGCAAGTTATGTAACATTGTCAAGCTAATTAACAAAGAAATACCTGGCTTGGACCATGAGGAGATTTGTCGCTTACCTTCCTGAACGTTCAATCTTGGCTTCTTAATAAAAAATATCAGTTGCCTGAAAAATAGCAATAACTAAATTATCAACATTGCTAATTTTTCAGTCACGTCCTCCTGGATGTGGCTTGAACAATAAAAAAAATTCTTTCCTGCCCATTTTGAAGTTTGTAGTGTTCTTTGCTTGTGACTAGTCGGAAGTAATATTTTCACTGGAAGATATATCTGTTGCACTTATAACATCACTTCCTCTTACTACTCTGCTATATATAACTTTAAATGACTGTGATCCATATGGCATATTGAGCAAACTTATAGCCAGCTTTAGTGTCTGTTTACGGCGATTTCTACCCTTGATGTATATGCTAAAGCTTCCCTCACCCTCATACTTTTTGCTACTCCTGAAGACATGCCTTCCACCACTATGCTGTGCATCTTGTCTGAAAACCGTCTCAGATTCCAAGTCGGTAATTTTTGTATTATTTCTGTGAGATTCTTCAGATTCCCGTTTCTCTAACCAGTTACCATCCAGCGGTTTACAAATGTCTATAATCTGGGATATCTCATTATTCTCTTCTGTTTTGGTCCCTTCTTCAGTATTGTTATCCGATGGAAGGTCTAGACTCACATCAGTTCTTAAATGAGATGTTATAATTGGTTCCAACACGGATTCAGAAGTTGGACTAATGATGGGTGGCAAAGATGAGAAGTCCACAGGATGAGAACCAGACCATACTGATCCTGGCGCAAAGTCAGGAACGTTTGCACCAATGTTGCACTGCCATGGATAATGGTTTCCATGAAATATGTTACTGTTCATAGCAAAAGTGGTATTTGGAATGACTTGAGGTTGGGTATATGGTGGATATATAAATGGCAAGGGACGTAGAATGTGCGAAGGCCTAGGTGAAGAAGGATAAGGATGATGCGGTGAGGTACAAATAGGAGGCACCATTGGCATTACAGCCGTGGGTGAAGCATGCAGACGGGCACTCAATGGCCATGGTGTAACTGCAGAAATTGTACCATTAGGAGGAAGACCAACAGTTACAGGAACAGGACCAAGTACTGTAGCAGGGAAAGGGCTAAACGGTGCAGCAGATGCAGACAGCTTCTTGCTAGATACCTCTCTCCCATCATAATTAGAAGGTGGTAGTTCCATCGTGGGATAATCACCACCTGTTTTCTCAGGGATGAGAACCTTCTTGAAATTGAATTGATGGAGACTAGAGTAAGAACTGATACCAACATTGGTACATGAGGCTTCGTCATGATTATCTTCTTTGCTTTCTGCAGTGATGGGACACTCAGATTTTTTCCTATCAGATGTATTTGTTGACGAATTCTGATCATGATTCTCATTTTGCTCAACTCCTTGAACCTCATTGCTAGATACACAATTGTCAATGATATTCTTGGTGAGCATGCTACTACAAGATGCCACTTCCAAATCAGAAGATGATGGTTCTAGTAATTGTTCTGTTTCACAATCTTCCTTTCTTTCTTCTTCATGATCAACTTCAACTTTTTTATCTGAGTCTAAAAACGCATCCTGGACAGTGTCCTTATCTTGGGTTATGTTAGATATCTCAGGTAGCTCCGCAGCATTTTCTGTATGTTCCTCAGCCAAAAATGATTCCTTTATTTCAGATGCATTGCCACCAATAGACAACTCTTGTTCCAATGGCATATTCTCCTGAAACTTTCGGCTATGTATCTTGGCAATTGTTCCTGGAGGTGCCAGTGCTACATCTTTATATGATGGAGAATTACTAAAACTATGAACCAAATTGTTGCGAGGCTCAGAGACACCACCTATTAGGTTCTTCTGATTCTCTAATACCTGGCTATCATGGCGATAATAGGGTGCATGAGCATCTAATGGGGAAGTCGTTCTTTCGACAGCACTCCAAGAGTTATGACTGATCTCAGGATTGGTGGATGAAGGCACTGACTTCACCCGATAAGTTACAGCCTTATACGCCTTCTGACCAGATCTGGTGTCTGGTGACTGAACTTGCATGTTAAGATTGTCATTAAAGCTTCCAGGAATAACTATCTTTTTCTTAAGCAAATAATACCCATTATTTAAATAAGAAAACTGTGGCTTGGATTGAACAGTTTCACTAGGAACATCATTCATCTGATAGTTGTAGGTTTTCCAGGTGCTTGTACGTTGATGCTTGATTTGCTGGCTTGAACCTCCGATGGACCTTGGTCTTTGAACAGGTTGCCAACCATCTTCTGCTTCTGTATTTATCTCTCTTACATCTTCACTAAAAGAAGCAACCTTTTGCTCTGCTGTTCCTTTAGATTGTTGAGAAACAAATAACTGCTTTTTGGCAACAGCATCTTCATGTTTTGACTCAACACCTGGACTACTCATGTTCTCATCATCTTGGGTATCACTACCATCAGTCACTTGTTTCACTTCATCTGAAATAGTAGCTACTGAATCCTTGGACAAAGAATCTGCCACATTCAAGTTTTGAGATGACTGCACTTTCACCTGAATCAGTACAAAAATGATTGCTTGGTTTTTGCGATAAAAGGAAAACCAAGTGAAGCTCTTCCAATTAAAATTTTTTGAGAAACTTTAAATTCAAAAATAAAAAGGTTAGCATTCTTATGTTCATTAAATTGAGAGAAAAAATGAAAAAAGAATTCAACAAGCAGAAGAAAAGGTAACAAGAATTGTACAAGCATTAGTACATTAGTGGTCGAGGAATACTAATAAATTGACGATGCAGAGATAAGAGGAAGCGAGTGGAGCGGGGCGGCCGCATGGCACCCAAGGGCGGTCGAGGAAAGGGCAAGGGCGACAAGAAGAAGAAAGATGAGAAAGGTTTGGATTGTGGTTGCCGAGAGAAAATCTATTTTGAGCTGCTATTTTTGTTGTCATTAGTTTTCATTCTTGTCTGACGACTAACTCGTTGTTATTGTTGTCGTTGCTGCTCTGCTAGTTCTGCCTCTGGCTGTGGACATCACAGTAATGCTCCCGGATGAGTCTCATGTCATCCTCAAGGTCTGTGCATGTTCTTCTCATCTATATCTTTCTCCCTGTTGCCTAAGATAAAGACTCAGAGGAACAGACAGACAACGTTACATGAAATCTTTGTGAAAAGGAAAAGAAATGAAGAAACTGGCATGCATGTGAGACACAACGGGAATAGAATTTACTGTTCTGTGAGTAAAATTTAAGAAAGGTTGCATCCAGGAAGGAGCCATGGGAGGCAATGTTTTCCTCGGGTGTCCATGGCTTTTGATTCCCCTGGGAGTAATAGCAGTACTTGCTCTCTACCTCTACTGACATGATTACTATGGTCCCTCATGAATACATTAGTTTGGTGGGGAACAAAATCAACCTCCTGCAGTTCCATGAATGCAAGTTCCCAGCATTTAATGAGAACTGGCGCAGAACTGCTTGTTGCATCACAAGGGATGACTCATGAAGGGGGATGTCCATTCTTTTGGATTCTGTTCAATGATTGAAGCTTCTCTTTCCCATTTTAGGTTCAGAGTGTATATCTCCTCATTCCTCATCCTAATCTGGCAAAACCATGACAGTGATGATGGTCTTCACCATGAAAAGCAATCTACAAGCTTTTCTTGTGCTGGTTCCTTTGTTTCTGCTATAACTCGTCAGTGGAAATTTGCAGGGGATATCGACCGACAAGATCATCGATGTGCGGCGGCTGCTCTGCGTCAACACCCTTGCGTGCCATATCACCAATTACTCCCTCTCCCATGAGGTACACATGACCTCCCTAACCCCTTTGCTTCTGGAATTGTGGTACTTTCTCTTCTTGACTAAGTTTAAGCAATGGAGAATTAAGAGAAAAGGAAAGGTTGGAATTAGATTGTCCACTCTGAACAAGGATAGGGACTTCAGAAATCGAATGGTTGATGAGTTCTTGGAATGAGGGTGACATGATCAAGCAAGCCAAGAAGGATTGACCTGTGGCTCGCAAGTTGTGGCGATGTCGCACTTGGAAAAACTGGGTGTACCGACGAGCCTTCGTCGGTAGGACGGTGAGGTTTAGTCGCATTTAGCTGAGGTTTGGGTGGAGAAGAGAAACACTTCGTTCTCCGATGTTGACGTTCATCGAGAAACACACCCATCTCCACCTTCCAACTCCTTTGTCTTTGGTTTTCAGGGAAACATCAGTTAAAACCTTTTATATTATTATATGTATCTTTGTTGAAATAATTAGATGATATACAAATAAACTTCTGCTCTACAAAACAATAATAATTTATAAACATTTTTGGCCTTTTATTTCAGGTAAGAGGTTCGAGATTGAAAGACTTCGTCGATGTCACGGTGCTGAAACCATGCACTCTCACTCTGGTTGAAGGTAAACATGAAATAAGTATTGATAGGAAAAAAATTATATTATCAATCAAAAATATTATTTTTTTATTCTCTCAAATTTTGTATTGATGAGTCTCTTGTGCATATGTTTTTCTATATTCATTAATAGGGTATTTGTACTTATAAATTTAAAATAATGAAAAATGGTATATATATATATATATATATATATATATATATATATATATATATATATATATATATATATATATATATATATACACACACGCACAAATTTGGTGAAGTATGCAAATGCTAATTTTACAGGGATATATATGTTATTTTACTAAATACAAGTGTTTTGTTGAAATTTTCTTGCGGGAGAAGAGGACTACGACGAAGAGCGTGCGGTGGCGCACGTGCGGCGCCTCCTCGACCTCCTCTCCTCCACCACCTGCTTCGGTCATCCGCCGCCTCCGACTCCGCAGCCAACGTCGCCCAAAGATGCCCCGTCTGAGTCAGCCTCCGCTGCGGCCTCGAAGGTCCGCAAGAAAAGCGGCGGTGCCGGAGCCGGCGGGAACCGGAAGAGCCCGCCGGATGACCAGGGCCAGTCCCAGCCGAAGTCGCCGTCACAGTCGCTGGCGGCGGCGGCTAAGGATTCGACGGCAGACCTAGAGGCGGAGATGAGCGGGGCGTGCCCTCGGCTCGGGGCCTTCTATGAGTTCTTCTCCCTCGCCAATCTCACCCCTCCCATCCAGTGTGAGTCCAATCTTACCCTTCCCTCTCTTTTCGATCATGTTTCTCCTGAATCTTGGTCGAGAATTTCGCTTGGATCCTGAATCTTACCCTGTTTTCTTTATCGATTCGTCTGCTGCAGTTATGAGACGAACAACGAATCTTAGGCAAGATGAGCGTCCATCCGACGATCATCTCTTCTTCCTCGAAGTAGGTCTTACTATATTCTTTTTAACGTTTTATCCGTGAATCTTATCGCTAATTGTTTCTTTTGGTTGATACTGGATCTGAAATTGAAGGTGAAGCTATGCAATGGGAAGCTTGTGATCGTCGAGGCATGCTCCAGGGGATTTTACAGTCTTGGGAAGCAATGCTTGCTTTGCCACAATCTTGTCGATCTCCTGAGACATCTCAGTAGAGCATTTAATAATGTCGGCCTCCAATTCTTGCTATGTTTCGTTTCTTACATTAAATCTTTTGCTATTTCAGAAATTGTTAGAAGTAACAAACCTACAACATTTTGATTTCGATATTTTTCAGCATTAAATTTTTTTTTTGTGGCATTATGCATTGTTGCTAAGTTCTAGCAAGTGCTCAACTCTGTGCTGTGTGGTTTACAGGCTTATGAAGATCTCATGAAAGCCTTCATGGAACGGAACAAGGTTGGTTTGTTCTTGTTTAGTGTGGTGGATTCAGGAGCTTCTAATATGTTTCCATGTGGTTGATTCTTACTGATGTTTGCTTAGTTATTCCTTATTTCCTTCTTTGGCTGAAACTATGAGCTTATTGGTGTTCCTTGTTGACACTTAGTGTTGAAAATGAACTAGTTTTTTTATAATGACAACTTGCTTCTGTGATTAATATGGATCATCTTTGGCTACTCTATAACTTCTGCATTCTCTTCATGCTTAATCTGAAATATTTGATCATGTGCATCTTGACAAATCAAGTGAATCTTACAGAATGTCCAACTTATAATATCACAGGATTTTTTAGATCAAGTTCTGATTAATTTAGTGTTTCCTTTCTTAGGCCAAAGTAGCATGTCTTAGTTGGAAACCTTTTCAGTTGCTTAAAAAAGAAGAAAGCTAGGGCCGATATGTGTTTGCTTACTTAAAAAGAAAGTTGCAAACAATCTTTGGTGTTGTGTTTCTTGATTCTGTATTGTAGTCATGAGCTCCTTGGTTCAATCTTGTAGGTATATTAGTTTAATTTGCTTAGAATGTGTCATTTTATTCATTTCCACATCTAAATCTTGGGCTTGTGCATATCTTTGTTGTGGTACAGTCTAGCTAGTTGGTTGTTGAATGCATTCGGTTGACTAAGAGTGCCCTATTATTTGCAGTTTGGAAACCTGCCTTATGGATTTCGTGCAAACACATGGCTTGTGCCTCCAGTTGCTGCTCAGTCACCAGCCACATTTCCTTCCCTTCCTGCTGAGGATGAAACTTGGGGAGGCAATGGAGGTGGATGGTTTCAGGACAGTAGAAGTGATATGATGCCTTGGGCAAATGAGTTCCTTTTTCTTAAGTCCATGCCATGTAAGACAGCAGAAGAGAGACAAATCCGGGACAGAAGAGCTTTCCTGCTTCATATCCTATTTGTAGATGTTGCAATACTAAGAGCTGTTGCAGCTGTAAAGCAAGTTATGGATGAAAGAAAAAATGCAGCTACAGTCGGGGTAGATGAAATCTTGCAGTTTGAGACAGTGGGGGATTTTAGCATCACTGTCACTAAAGATGCTTCAGATGCAAGCTGTAAGGTGGATACAAAGATTGATGGAAGTAAAACAACTGGTATTGATGCCAAACATCTCGCTGAGAGGAACTTGCTAAAAGGAATCACATCAGATGAAAATACAGCAGCTCATGTATGGAATTTTGATCTTTTAAAGAAACCCTACCACAAAAGTGTCTTGTCTTTGTTGTTATGTCTTGTTTTATATGTTTAACGTCAGTTGACAAATTTGTGGCTTGACATTAGTTTCTGTTTTTTATATTTTTATTGTTAGTGAACAAATTTGTGGCTTTCAACCGCAGGATATCGCCATGTTGGGGGTTCTTAATGTGCGATACTGTGGTTATATCGCTGTTGTGAAAGTCAAGCATCATGAGAAAAGCGAACTGGATTTACCTTTGCAAGGTGTTGAAATTAAGGATCATCCTGAAGGTGGTGCAAATGCTTTGAACGTTAGCAGGTAAATAGCCACAATTACATACTCTGATTTCATTCATATAAAATAGTTTTTGCATACTTCATTTCGTTGAAGATATTATTTGTTATTCCAGTCTGAGAATGCTACTTCACAAAAGCCATACACCAAGAGAGAAAAGATTATATAATCATCTACAGAGTTCAAGGCATGAGGAACTCTCTGCAGCAAAAAAAATTGTGGAGAAATTGTTGAAAGATAGCCTAGTGAAGCTTGAGGAGGAGGAAGCTGAATGCAATGTTTCAGTAAGATGGGAATTGGGAGCTTGTTGGATACAACATTTGCAGGATCAGAATAATGGTGACAAAGACAAGAAACAGGTTGGTGAAAATGACAAAAAACAAATCACGATGAAGACAAAAAGTGAGATAAGAGTTGAAGGCCTTGGGAAGCCTCTTAAAATTCTTAAAAACCCAAAAAAGAAACCAGATTCTGATGAAGAAAAGACTTTAACCATTGACAGGAAATCATCTGATGAGATGCATGAAAAACAGAATACAAAGTTGCCTATCAAGGAACCTAAGGTAGAAAGCAAAGAAACTGAGAATTCTTGCAAGCTCAAAGATTTGTTGACTGAACCTGTATATACAAGGTTGCTAGAATCTAATACTGGACTTCATTTGAAGGTATGCACAAGTCACATGAATATATGCAGGTTATGCCTTATTTCAGGTGTATGTTCTGATTTTTCTACTGCTATCTCAGGTGTTGATTGTCAGTTGCAAATTCATGTCTTACTATTACAGAATTAGTAACTTTGTTTGTTTATTCTAAAGTTTCAGTTCTGTTGTACATATGTACACTTATCTGGGCTATGTATCATTAGTTAATTCCTGTCTATATCATAATTACTACTAAATAACATGTAAATTTATTGTCTGTGTGTGTATCATCTTAACTTACATAGAAACATATATTAAGATTACAATTAATTTGAAGATGAGAAGCTGATCTATTCTCATGATCAGTCTCCACAGGAATTAACTGAGATGGCAATGAGATATTATGATGAAGTTGCTCTCCCAAAGTTGGTATGCCTGAGTACAATTTTTTCATATTTAATTCATTATTTTCTGTTTTAGTATGGAATGATGGTTAATGAGTATTATTTGTACCTTGGCATGTATTCAGGTCTCAGATTTTGGGTCATTGGAGCTATCACCTGTTGATGGTCGTACTCTAACTGATTTCATGCATACAAGAGGTCTAAGAATACGCTCTCTTGGGCAAGTTGTGAGTCACCTTTAGCTTGAAGAGGCTGAATATATCTTTACTTTCACAAAGTATTTTTCCTAATTATATTAAATGCAATATTATGTACAATATCTGTCAGGTCAAGCTTTCAGAGAAGCTGTCTCATGTTCAGTCACTCTGTATTCATGAGATGATAGTAAGGGCTTTTAAGCATGTTGTACGAGCTGTGATTGCTTCTGTTTCTGATACTGGAGATTTATCTATATTGATGGCTGCAACACTTAACATGCTCCTTGGGCTTCCTGATTCTGATGTTTCACATTCTGCTATACGTGTGCACTTTCTAGTCTGGAGATGGCTTGAAGTATTTCTAAGAAAGCGATATAACTGGGAACTTACAATCTCAAACTATAATGATATAAGAAAATATGCTATTTTAAGAGGGCTATGTCACAAGGTAATGATCATTTTTCATTTCTGTAAATGATATTTAATTTTCCTTTCATCTTACATGTTCAATTTTCTTAGGTGGGAATTGAATTGGCACCCAGAGACTTTGATATGGATTCAAATTTCCCCTTTGACAAATCAGATATCATCAGCCTTGTACCTGTGCACAAGGTAAAGCTGCTAAGATGGTCTTATTTGAAATATGGTATCTACCATAATGTATCTTACATTCTTAGTGCTTTTGAATCTTTTGCAGCAAGTTGCATGCTCATCTGCAGATGCATGACAACTTCTAGAGTCTTCGAAAATGGCACTTGATAAGGGTAAACTTGAAGACGCAGTCAACTATGGAACAAAGGTAATTCGTCATAAGATACTGTACAGGTTAACTTCTTTGTAAAGACCTTTTTTCTCTTTCATTTGCTTTTGGTATGAAGGTGTAGTTGGATGCAGGCTCTGGCAAAATTAATTGCAGTCTGTGGTCCTTATAATCGGATGACTGCTGGAGCCTACAGTCTTTTAGCTGTTGTTCTCTACCATACTGGTGACCTTAATTAGGTAGCTTTCAGATATTTGTGTCACTGAAGGCCATGGTTCTTATGATATGGACTTATGGAGTATCTTACGATCTGTTATGTGCCATGGTTCTCTCTTTTCTGATATCTTAAAAGGAACCTTGTTAAATGGTCTATTTGAGTAAAATTGAGCAGATCAATTATGTTTTTACCAATCCAATGTCAAAAATACACCATTATGGACAATTTAAATTTGCCAAGTCCAACGATCTGAAATTTGGAGAATTGTAATGTAAAGTTTGTGTCATGGGTGATTATGTTCCGAGTGATTGAAACCGTTTTTTGTAATTCATATTTCATAATATTGACATGTAATTCTGTTGGAAATTTAGTTGGTAGCTAATTTATGCCTTGAATAAGTGCATGCAGGACCATTAGTGGGTCATGAGGTTGAAACAGATCAAAGAGCGATAAACCACAGTTCAATATTTTAATACAGCATTTGTGTTCCTGACTTGTGTCCTCTTTTAGTAGATCAATGTCTAATTCTAATTGGATTTATCTGTTTTTTAATGGCTTTTGCAAAGATCTGAATCGAGTTAAACCATGAAACAGTATTCTACCACTATGGTTTCTTACGCTAAGATGAATATTATAATATGCTATATGGTGTTTTTTACTATTTAAAATTTTATATATCACTTCAATTATTAGGGATGACTTTTAGGAACTTTCTGTTATAAATTTTGAACCTGTGCTCCTGTCTTTGGCTGGGATTATACTAAATTATTGCAACTTTTAGGCCACAACTTATCAGCAGAAGGCATTGGACATAAATGAGAGGGAGCTTGGATTGGATCATCCAGATACAATGAAGAGCTACGGCGACCTAGCTGTTTTTTACTACAGGCTTCAACATACTGAATTGGCTCTAAAGTAACTTCAATTCTTATTTGTTGTAGTATCAAATCTTAGATAGTGTTCTTTTGATTGGGAATTCTAATATCTTGAATTATTAGATATTCCATCTTTTGTTTTTATAATGACTTGAACATTGGTACTGTCTTATAAGATATTATTGCAGTATAATATATTAGGATTCGAGGAGATATAAACTTAGAATTAGTGCCTCTTCTAGATAGAAAAAAAGAAGAAGACTTCTGGCAGGTAACGGTCAAAAATTTTTAACTAGGTTATTTGCATGAAATGATCTTGATGAATTAATACATAAAAGTAGAAATTTTAGTCTTGAATTCTAGATTACCAAACTAAAAAGATGGTTTCACTTAAAACAACATTCTTAGCATAATACTTGTAAAGTTAAGGAGAAGCCTTTCTTCTACTATAAGCATTGAAAAGAAGTTTGTAAGTTATTCAGCATGAATGCAATGATTGAGATATTTGTACAATTTGTTCATTGTATATCATGCTTCCCAGCACATGTAAAAAATGTCTACATGTCAGAAGCTATTTAATAATGTAAATCTTCTAACTATGACAAAGAAAGCTTTATGATATTAATTAGTGAAGGATAGAGCTTTAAACATACAGAGTTTGTCATAGGAGTACCATGGCAACAAAGTATTTAGAAAAAATTGCATCTATATCTTTTCTTATGTTATTCTTTAAAAGCTTAAAGAGTGACAAATGGTTTATCAAACTTATCAGCATTGTAAAAATAAAAATTCAGGTTCCTCCAGTCCACTGTGACCATCTTATGAGAGAGAAAGAACACATCGGAATTTTGGTTGGAGAAAGAAGATAGCTCCATTAATATCACATGATTAGTTATAACATGGATTTATTAGCCAAATGGTGAAGAGGAAACTTAAAAATTTTAACACTTAGTCTTGTGGAAGGAGATTGAATAGGTTCTTGTCATAGGCTTGTCAAGAGACCAGACAAATTTCATAAAGTTTCTCCCATTTTTCTCAGTCTAGTCGGGGAATAAATTTTTATGACCGTTGACAAAGGCCATTGTTCTATTTTAGTCTCATGTGTGACATGTCTTGAGTGTTTTCTCTGTTTGGTCATTGCTCATTTTTAGCTTGTGTTTTGAAGCACCGAGGTTTATATTCTTGATGTGTTATCATGAGGGTTGGTTGATATGACCGGTTAAACAGAGAATTTTTTTTTTACATGCCAATGCAAAACTTAATATTAAAGCTTCCATGACACATATCTGTCTTATGGTTTTGGTTATGTCTACTCTATTATTATGCATATTAGCTAAAATATGCAAAGATGGCATTTTCTTCGTTTTTTTGCCACAAAGAATGCAGCTTAATTTGAGAACAATGGCTTTCTAGATTTAACTTTAATATTTACTTCGTACCTGAAAATTAATGTGTGCATAAAAAGTTGAAGAACAGAAACTAACAAAAATTAAGCTTCTTACTTTCCAGGTTAGTATTGTTATGTTTTGGTGTTTGTATTGGAAATAATAAGCCAGGACCATGCTTCCATTATATGTTATTTACCATCACCCTTAATTTTTCTCCTGTTACTTGTTAATCAGGTATGTGAAACGTGCGTTGTATCTTGTGCATCTTACTTGTGGACCATCTCATCCAAACACAGCTGCTACATATATTAATGTGGCTATGATGGAGGAAGGCCTGGGAAATATACATGTGGCACTTAGATATCTTCATAAAGCTTTGAAATGCAATCAGAAGTTGCTTGGTCCTGACCACATTCAGGTTTGTTTTTGTTCTCAAATTCTGTTTCTTCTTGTGTCTTTTTATTTCTGAAGTAGTCATAGCATTCTTTTAAGATAAGCAGCTGATGCTTATTGTAGTTCGGTGTTAGAAATCATAAATTATTACAATAATTGGTTAATGAAGTCCCACAGAAACATTATTAATTACTTTGAGATGATAAGGCATGTATTACAGAGTGACTTCTAGCTAGTTCACCCCTAATCTGCTCACCTAGTGACCTGGATAATTAGGTGATCTAGAACCCCTTATCTATTGACCTTCTGCTGTGTGGGAGAGGGCTTTGCCAAAGCAGTATAAGTTAGCAGGTTCGACTTTCAGCAATCCATATAAATTAGGAGCATCATTGGCCTGTTATCAAGGGGTTCAGTTATATGCTTCATTAGACAATCTCTGGAACCCATTAGCCAAAGTTTGCCACACACATTATTATTCTGCCCTAACAAGAGTATACCATTCTCGGTCATGCAACCAAGATTTGTTATACATAAGAAAATGGGACAGCAATTCATTCCTTTTTAATTTGTTAGTTTGGGTTTGAACAAGTACATCAAGCAAAATCAGATGAGCTTAAAATCTATCATGTGGTAGAGTACAAAAGGTTTTGGGATCTATAAGAAAAGGATTGCTTTCATATCAAGGTCATCTGGGATGACCTAGTCAGCTTAATACCTAAGCGAACTCCTTCACTCTATTTTCTCTCTAACCTCCTCTTTCTACTCAACATGAGAAAACAATCATTTCCAAGTTCAAAATGGGCATTCCCTTTTGGATACTCTATTATATTTTGAAACACAGGTTACTTGACAAATAAAAAGTTCAATATCTCTAGATGCATTCCATATCCATACTCTAGTGGGACATCTAGTTTGGCTCCTTTGTGACCTCTGAAATGTACGAGCCATACCTTTCTACTTGTGGGGGTTAAGGCTGCGTACATTGTCCCTCCCGGATACTGAATTAATGTGCAAGTGTTAAGAGTGTTAGGCTGCCACTTTGTATACACCTCCAATATTTATTAGAGCTGAATATCTTCTAGATATGTCCAAGGGTACTTCTCGAACACTTTGTAAGTCACTAGTTTATATTTTATTATCGATTGGGAAGAGCTCATTATTTTATCATCTTTAATAGTTCATTGTTCTAGAAAGTAGATGGGGATCCACAAAGCATAGTCTATGGAATATAGATTTGATTTTGACTGTTACCTTTTACATTATTCTCTTTTCCTTACAAGTATATCAATATAAGATTTTGTTCTAAAAGGTGTTTTACAATGTACTGCACTAAGATGCTTGTCAACACTTTTTTTCTTCCCATCTTTGATTCAGAACTATATATTTTCTTAAAGCAAAAATATGAGATTTCATTGTATACATGATTTTGCTGCCACATACACTCTGTCTCACTCTTTCAAAATTTTACTTGTTCCCATATCTTCGTCTTGTTATTTTCATTTCATTGCAAAACCAACACCAATTGTTTCCAACTATGTAAGGGAAAAAATTGCATCTCTGTTTTCTTGTGTTCTTGTATGGAGATGGTACACACACAGACATGATGTAGATGGACATACATAGGAACACAAAAATAATGGACACTAGCTGCATGTGTACGTGGAATGAAGTGGTTTTTTTGTCTCAAAACAGTCTCTTTTTCAGAAAAAGAGCTTCTGATACTAACTTGCCTTTTCAAATTAGTCCTCTGATTGGCTCTCTTATGATAACATGAAAGTTAATTTTTGGCAGATAAAAAACCTATCAACTTTATAGTATAATGATAATATCTTTTCCAGGTTTGCCTGTGATAAACCAGATTTATAATTTCATTGAATGATCTCACACTAACTGTCTTTTAACTTTCAATGTCTGATGTAAGTAGTTCCATTATTATTTTTTTGCATTGGATGGTAGACCTTATTTTATTTTTATATGAAGAGTATTAGGTATATATATAATATATGTATCTAATTTTCTACATTACATTAGACCGCAGCAAGTTACCATGCGATAGCTATTGCACTATCCTTGATGGAAGCATATCCTTTGAGTGTTCAACATGAGCAAACAACATTACAAATACTTGAGCAAAGCTTGGTCCAGATGACTTGCGTACTCAGGTGATTTATGCATATCTTTATATGGAGAGACATCAATAAAACTTTTTTTTTCTTAATTCTGCATCGATTTAGTTTCTTGACTCACAGAGTTGCCATTTGATTTCGCAGGATGCTGCTGCCTGGCTTGAGTACTTTGAGTCAAAGGCTATTGAGCAGCAAGAAGCTGCTCGAAATGGTACGCGGAAGCCTGATGCATCTATTGCCAGCAAAGGCCACCTGAGGTACAGCAATAATTGCAGTGATTAGGTTTAACATGCTTTAGGTCACAAATACTGTGAGCATGCTCACTCTGCACTTATTGCTGATATACGTGATCTATATAACGTCATCCTCGTGCACTAAAATTAATATTTTCATTGACTAGATGTGCCAACTGAATTTTCTACTTCCACTAAAATGATGAATATCCTATGCCTGATCTCCTTGATTTCATTGATTCCAACCAAGATGGTAGAGGAAGAGATGCTGAATCCCTGAAGAGGAAGAATCTGGGTTTAATGGTATGTTGATAAGCCTTTATCTTGTTTAAATACTTCTGAGAATCTAATTGTGTATTTATGTTTGGTCATGTTGGCTTACATGTTTAATATATCCGCTTGCTACCTGAATGATTTTTTAAGTGGTAGATCGAATAAATGTCAAAGACAACATTTATAGAGCCAATAATTTCATGCTAACTTTGGTGGTGAATTAGGTCTTAGGTAGTATATAGTTTAACAGAATAACCTAATTTATAGCAAATATCAAGTTAGTCACTTGAAATAATTCAACTTGTACTTAATTTTTGCATCTAAATTAGTGGTAAACTGAATAAATTTTGAACTTAACACTCATAGAGCCAATTGTTTCATGTAAATATTGGCAATAAATCAGGTCTAACATAATATAGTGAGCAAACTATGCTAATTTATAACAAGCAACTAACAAGTTACTCACTTAAAATTTTTCAAATTGTACTTAGTTTTTACAGCTCTTGCTGCCTGCTACCAATCACTTGATTATAGGCATGCATTTATTTTACCTTGTCTGCCCTGCTTCTGGTTCAAGAAGATACTGCCTTATTGCTATATAACCTGTCCAAGTATTTGAAAGAGAGTCCAACTGAACCTAGAAAACAGAAGTAGATCCTCACTCTTAATTGTTGTGCATGTGGATAATCAAAATACTCAAGCTTTATGTATCAGTACTAGAAAAATATTTTTTGAGAAACATGTCCTACATCCAGCTAGTCTTCAAAATCATGATGTTAAATGAGAATTCGCTGCAAAGGCCATACTGTTTTTGCATAACAGTGTCCTTTAGGTATTTTTTATTGGTTATGAACAATATTTTCATAGTTTCAGAATTCTTTTAGTGTTTGATACTTAATTGCAACACAAACCAACTTATATTAACTAGATGCTTGTGCACTCTTTAATTAAAATCAAAATGTATTCCAGATTATTTATAGTATTTAAAAATATATATTTTTGTGTTACTGGGCAGTTTTTCTCTCTGTACTAAGATGCTAATGTAGTTGCTGAAAGAAATTGATGATGAATCAGACACTTAACCTATAAATGGAGCCAATACTAATGCTATTGAACACCAACCCATTAACTTCTATGAATGGAGGGCGGTGTTCTAATACCAATAATAAACAACACCCAACACTTTCGACGAATACTACGATGCCAGTATTCTCAAGCTCATGAACAAATAGGCACCTGGAAGAACAGAGGGGCTCCACGAATTCACAAGAGCAGCGTTCGTTCCGCCGATAGAAAAGAGGCTTTGCTCTTCCTTTTTGGCCCGTCTACTGAGACAAAGAAGCGAAGGTCGCCATTGGAGATAAGAGAGACAGAGGAGGAGGCGATTAGAAACGGAAGCAATGGGAGGATAGCGAGAGGAGGAGAGAGGAGCAGCGAGTGGGCTATGATAAGGGACGAAGGGCTGAGATCTAACCATCACAAAGGCCGTTGGCAGCTTATGACCGCGTCCCCTGCCCCGAAACCAGTCATCGCTTTTTCAGTCTCGTATTCACGTATTCTCCCCACTCGTGTCTCTCATGCCTGACTATATCACCGCAGGCGTCATTGTCACCGCAGTGACGGGTCCCACGTTCTCGAGGCAGGCGGGTACGCGATCGGAAAACTCCTGCTCTGATCTGTATCGCCCCATGTCTACGTAGAAATACGTATTTCGAAAATTTCCCCGGACCCCATCGTGGCCCTTGGATCGATGATGGAGGGTGAGGATGCGCCCACCCAATACGGGTCGGACGACGGGGAACGGAGCAGTAGCTCCGGACCTGTTTGGTCCATTAATGGTTTTGGGTTGTGGGAGGAGCACCCTTTTTGGGCTGCTCCGATGCTTGGGGGCTTAAGAGCTACAAGTCGGATCTGGGTCTGCTAAGACACCACACTATTGTTGGCCTGCGGCAGCTTGTTGTCACGAACGATCGTCGCGCACCCGCAACAACTACGTTCAACGAACCGTTCGTCGCTTACACCCGCATGTACAGCTGCTCGACAGCATGTTTCCTCATGGTTTTGGGTCATTTTGCTTGTAAATATGTAAGTTCGAACAAGCTGCAGCGTTGCAAAGCGACCGCTCACCGAACCGAGCAAAACAGCCCAAAACGGCTCCGTTTTCGCGTGCCGCGGGAGGTGAGCGGAGTGCTGCCTCCACTCACCAAAATGTCAGCCATCTCAGCACCCAGGAACCCCCCGGGTGGCACATGGCTGGATGGGGCTTCGGTTATATACCGGGCGTTGAACACTCTTTCGCAAGTTCGCACGTGACCTTTACGGGAACTTGGTTTTGCGCCAGGGACCAGGTGAGCGGCTGTTTGTGGGCTTGCAGCTGTTCGTTCATCCTTGAAAGCCTTGTTTTTCTCCCTCTCCCTATTTTCTCTTGTGCACACAGGGTGTTCGTCGAATTGCTTGTAAAGCTTTCCTTTTCGCGAGACTTCGGGACTTGTCTGTTGCTCGTTCTTTCGATCTAACTTTCTTTCTCTTTTACAGGTCCTTCGGGACCTGCGAGAGGTTACAAAGTGGCTGATTCTTGCGGAGCAAGATCGCAAGGGCGAAGCGCGACTTAGGCAACGCAAGCTAAGTTCGCGTCTTTGCGACGAGGGTGACTCGTGACTTAGGCAACCCAAGCTAAGTTCGCGTCTTTGGCCGCAAGGGTGCATCACGCCTTAGGCAATTCCAGCTAAGGTCGTGACATTGTGGTATCAGAGCGGGCAAGCTCTTCGACCGAACAGCGAACGAACTTCGCAACTTCGCCATGGCTAAGCATCGTGGCGAATCAAGCAAGACGGGGCAGGCCGGACCCTTGCCCCAAGCAGCCGCAGGTGGGCTGCATGTGCACACTCGCTCTCATGCTGTTGGAGCCGCTCACGAGGATCGTGGCAGCGAACAGGATGAGCGAGAAGTTGGCAACTCTCCGCGAGCGGAGGAAGCGCAATCTGGTGCGCTAACTGGGAAAAAGAGTCATAAGGAGAGACTCACGACGGCGGAAACCCGCCTGGATGTTCTGGAAGCGAGCATGGAGGAACTCTACCATGGCCAACAAAGACTTGTTGGGGTAGAGAGCTCGCAAGAGGAAGCGGAGTCCAGGATCGACAAGGTCGAGGCCCTAGTCGACCGACTGTCCGATGACACTAAGGACTCCGTGCAGCACTTACAGGATGTTGTGGCGGAACTCACGGCAAAGGTGGCTATGCTCACAAGAACGCTAAATGCGGGAGGAGGCAACACCCGCGTTGCACCGCCACAAAACTTGAGGGCACCTGAGCCCCATGGATACGGAGGGGCCAGAGATGCCAAGGAGCTCGAAAACTTTCTGTTCGACATGGAACAATACTTCCGAGCCACGAGGCCCGATTCTGAAGATACCAAAGTTTCCATAGCAACGATGTATCTGAATGGAGATGCGAAACTTTGGTGGCGAACTCGTTGGGAGGAGATCCAACAAGGTCGGTGTCGAGTCGACACATGGGAGGACTTGAAGTGGGAGTTGAGAACTCAGTTCCTACCGGAGAACACAGAGTTCGTCGCAAGAAGGAAGTTGAGACAACTCCGCCAAAGTACCACCATCCGAGACTATGTGAAGCAGTTTTCTGCACTGATGCTGGACATACAGGACATGTCCGAGAAGGACAAGTTGTTCAGCTTGTCCTTCTCGGACAAGCTGAACAACTTGTCCGCGAGCGGAGGAAGCGCAATCTGGTGCGCTAACTGGGAAAAAGAGTCATAAGGAGAGACTCACGACGGCGGAAACCCGCCTGGATGTTCTGGAAGCGAGCATGGAGGAACTCTACCATGGCCAACAAAGACTTGTTGGGGTAGAGAGCTCGCAAGAGGAAGCGGAGTCCAGGATCGACAAGGTCGAGGCCCTAGTCGACCGACTGTCCGATGACACTAAGGACTCCGTGCAGCACTTACAGGATGTTGTGGCGGAACTCACGGCAAAGGTGGCTATGCTCACAAGAACGCTAAATGCGGGAGGAGGCAACACCCGCGTTGCACCGCCACAAAACTTGAGGGCACCTGAGCCCCATGGAAACGGAGGGGCCAGGGATGCCAAGGAGCTCGAAAACTTTCTGTTCGACATGGAACAATACTTCCGAACCACGAGGCCCGATTCTGAAGATACCAAAGTTTCCATAGCAACGATGTATCTGAATGGAGATGCGAAACTTTGGTGGCGAACTCGTTGGGAGGAGATCCAACAAGGTCGGTGTCGAGTCGACACATGGGAGGACTTGAAGTGGGAGTTGAGAACTCAGTTCCTACCGAAGAACACAGAGTTCGTCGCAAGAAGGAAGTTGAGACAACTCCGCCAAAGTACCACCATCCGAGACTATGTGAAGCAGTTTTCTGCACTGATGCTGGACATACAGGACATGTCCGAGAAGGACAAGTTGTTCAGCTTCCTTGATGGTTTGAAACCATGGGCTCAACAGGAGCTGAATCGAAGGAATGTTACCGACGTGGTCGGGGCAATTGCAGCTGCAGAAAGGCTCACCGACTTCGTTTCCTCGGAAGACCCAGCAAGAAGGAAACAATCTTTAGGCAATCGCCCTCCAAAACATTCTCGAGGGAAGGAGCTCGGAGGCGAACAGAAGAAGAAGAGCTCCCACAAAGGGTCGAACCCCAAAGGCAATGCCTCAAAACCTGGAGGATGCTTCTTGTGCGGAGGACCGCACATGGTAAGGGAGTGCCCACAAAAACAGGCACTCAATGCTTTTACGGCTTCCATCCACCCTCCCCGATCGGACAAAGGCAAAGCTGTTGCTCCTAGTTCGAGCAGTTCAGAATCCAGCAGCGATGACGAGGAGTCGCAAGGACCCCGAATGGGAGCAATGCGTTTGTTGAACGCTATGCGGGGTCAAGTGGGGGAGAACATAAAGACAAAGGCACAAAAAGCAGGAAGTAGTGAACTGATGTATGTGGACATCAAGCTGAATGGCCAAACGACCCGTGCCATGGTGGACACGGGCGCTACCCACAACTTCATAGCCGATCGTGAAGCACAACGACTTGGGTTGACATTGGAGAAGAGCCCAAGCCGAATGAAGGCGGTGAACTCGGAGGCCAGGCGAATCTCCGGGTTGGCGAAAGGAGTTCCCATCAAAATCGGGACATGGAGCGGGAACACCAACATGATGGCCGTGCCATTAGACGACTTCCAAGTGATTCTTGGAATGGAGTTTATGCACGCGGCGAAGTTGGTGCCGATGCCGTTCTTGAATTCCCTATGTATGATGGGAGGCGATGACCCTTGCGTGGTTCCCGTCTCTCGGAGAGGAACCAAGGAGCCCCAACACATTTCGGCCTTACAATTGAAGAAAGGGGTGCGAAAAGGCGAACTGACATTCGTGGCTGCTATGAAGCTAGAGCCACTCAACGAAGAGGCCATTCAAGAACCTGCTGTGGTGGCGAACGTCCTGAAGGAGTTCAAAGACGTTATGCCACCCGAGTTGCCGAAGACTCTCCCACCACGCAGAGGCGTGGATCATAGTATCGAGCTGGAGCCAGGAGTCAAGCCTCCAGCGAGACCACCCTACCGCATGCCCCCGCCAGAGTTGGCAGAACTCAGGAAGCAGTTAGGTGAACCGCTAAGCGGTGGTCTCATCCGCAGCTCAAAAGCACCTTTCGGAGCTCCAGTTCTCTTCCAGAAGAAACAAGATGGGAGCCTCCGATTATGCGTCGACTACCGAGCCCTCAATAAAGTAACAGTGAAGAACAAGTATCCCATCCCGCTCATCGCGGACTTGTTCGACCAATTGGGCAAGGCGAAGTATTTCTCAAAACTCGACCTTCGGTCGGGATATTGGCAGGTGCGCATTGCTGAAGGCGACGAAGCAAAGACAACTTGTGTGACCAGGTATGGAGCGTTTGAGTTCTTGGTGATGCCTTTCGGCTTAACCAATGCTCCGGCCACATTCTGTACTCTCATGAACCAGCTATTCAAGGAGTATTTGGATAAGTTCGTGGTCGTCTACTTGGACGATATCGTCGTCTACAGCCAAACGCTCGAGGAGCACGTCAAGCACCTTCGGACAATTTTCAAGGTTCTCAGGGAGAACACGTTGTTCGTAAAAAGGGAGAAATGCTACTTTGCTCAAACTGAGATCCTATTCTTGGGGCATCGAATCGGTGATGGCTCCATTCGGATGGATAAGTCGAAGGTGCAAGCAGTTGCGGAATGGCGAACTCCAAAGAAGGTGCCAGAGTTGAGATCCTTCCTTGGTTTCGTCAACTACTACCGACGCTTCATTGCGGGATATTCGAAGCGGGCAACCCCACTGACGGAGTTGCTGAAGAAGGAGCAGCCTTGGAAGTGGTCTGACAAATGTGAGATAACATTCCAGGATCTAAAGGCTGCTGTTCTAGAAGAACCAGTGCTCAAATTGCCAAACTATGGAGAGCCCTTTGAAGTCCATATAGATGCTTCGGACTTTGCTATTGGTGGAGTACTCATGCAAGAAGGTCATCCGGTGGCCTACGAGAGCCGCAAACTCAACGAGACCGAGAGGCGGTATCCAGTGCATGAGAAGGAGATGACAGCGGTGATCCACTGCCTACGAGTTTGGCGACACTACCTCCTCGGGTCACGATTTGTGCTGAGGACAGACAACATCGCCCTGAGCTATTTCCAAACTCAGAAGAAGCTCTCCCCAAAGCAGGCACGGTGGCAGGACTTCCTGGCTGAATTCGATATGGCAATGGAATACAAGCCCGGGAAGGCGAATGTCGTGGCCGATGCACTGAGTCGGAAAGTGGAATGCGTGAATGCTGCACAACTGGAGGGCAGAGGCCAAGCAAGTCAGTTACACTCCAACTTCCTTTCCCGAATCAGAGATGGACTGTATAGTGATCCCCAGGTAGTTATCCTGATGCAGCTCATCAAAGAAGGCAAGGCACGACGATTTTGGGTCCAGGAGGGACTTGTTTACACAAAAGGGAATAGGATTTATGTTCCCCGAGTGGACAATCTAAGGCGTGAACTCTTGAAAGAGTGTCACGATTCCCTTTGGGCTGGACACCCCGGCATTCACAGAACGTTGGCTCTCGTGGAGAGGGCCTTCTACTGGCCAAAAATGGGGATTGATGTGGAGGAGTATGTTCGAACATGCCTTACTTGCCAACAAGACAAGGTGGAGCAACGGAAGCCGGTGGGACTTTTGGAGCCGTTGCCCGTACCAGAAAGGCCATGGGAGAGCATTTCCTTAGACTTCATATCAAGTTTGCCACCTGTAGGGGGACTCGGATCGATACTCGTGGTGGTCGATCGGTTTTCGAAGTATGCAACTTTCATTGCTGCTCCCCTACACTGTTCAGCAGAAGAGGCGGCCAGACTGATGATGAGGGATGTAGTGAAGTATTGGGGAGTCCCACACAATATCATTAGTGATCGAGACGCTCGGTTTCTGGGACGATTCTGGACCGAGCTATTCAAATTGTTGGGATCAAAGTTATACTTCTCTACAAGCCTCCACCCCCAGACGGATGGCCAGACTGAAAGAATAAATTCGCTCTTGGAGCAGTATCTTCGGCACTACGTGAGTGCCAATCAACGAGATTGGGTGAAGCTGTTGGACATTGCCCAATTCTCCTACAACTTGCAGCGGAGCTCTGCATCCAACAAGAGCCCCTTCGAGATTATCACAGGACAACAACCGTCGACTCCGCACACCATGGCAATTGGGTATACCGGGAGTAGTCCATCAGCCTATCATTTTGCAAAGGAGTGGCATCGAAATGCAGATATTGCGCGGGCATACTTGGAGAAGGCGGCAAAACGGATGAAGAAGTGGGCAGACTTGGGAAGGCGACCACAAGAGTTCAAAGTTGGCGATTTGGTGTTGGTAAAGCTCCAACCAGCATCACTCCAATTCTTCAGGAACATAGTCCACAAAGGATTGGTGCGTAAGTACGAAGGGCCCTTCCCAATTATCAACAGGGTATGCAATGTTTCTTACAAGTTACAGCTGCCGGCGTGGTTCAAAATTCACAACGTTCTTCACGCCAGCAACCTAAAGGCCTACCATTCAGATCCGCAAGATGCTTCTCGAAGTGTTCCAACTCGGCTACCTCCCATCACAGCCTCCTACGAGAAGCGAGTGGAAACCATTCTGGCGGATCGCAAGATAAAGCTACCCAACGGAGCGGAGCAGACAGAGTACTTGGTGAAGTGGCGAAAGCTTCCCCGAACTGAAGCCAGTTGGGAGCCTGAAGACGCCCTGCGACATGAAGAAGAAGTCATCAACAACTACCACCAAGCGTCGACGAGGGCGTCGACAGTTTAAGTGGGGGAGAATGTCACGAACGGTCGTCGCGCACCCGCAACAACTCCGTTCAACGAACCGTTCGTCGCTCACACCCGCATGTACAGCTGCTCGACAGCATGTTTCCTCATGGTTTTGGGTCATTTTGCTTGTAAATATGTAAGTTCGAACAAGCTGCAGCGTTGCAAAGCGATCGCTCACCGAACCGAGCAAAACAGCCCCAAAACAGCCCAAAATGGCTCCGTTTTCGCGTGCCGCGGGAGGTGAGCGGAGTGCTGCCTCCGCTCACCAAAATGTCAGCCATCTCAGCACCCAGGAACCCCCCGGGTGGCACATGGCTGGATGGGGCTTCGGTTATATACCGGGTGTTGAACACTCTTTCGCAAGTTCGCACGTGACCTTTACGGGAACTTGGTTTTGCGCCCGGGACCAGGTGAGCGGCTGTTTGTGGGCTTGCAGCTGTTCGTTCATCCTTGAAAGCCTTGTTTTTCTTCCTCTCCCTCTTTTCTCTTGTGCACACAGGGTGTTCGTCGAATTGCTTGTAAAGCTTTCCTTTTCGCAAGACTTCGGGACTTGTCCGTTGCTCGTTCTTTCGATCTAACTTTCTTTCTCTTTTACAGGTCCTTCGGGACCTGCGAGAGGTTACAAAGTGGCTGATCCTTGTGGAGCAAGATCGTAAGGGCGAAGCGCGACTTAGGCAACGCAAGCTAAGTTCGCGTCTTTGCGACGAGGGTGACTCGCGACTTAGGCAACCCAAGCTAAGTTCGCGTCTTTGGCCGCAAGGGTGCATCACGCCTTAGGCAATTCCAGCTAAGGTCGTGACATTGTGGTAAATATTAGCTCAGGTGAAATGTAAATCCAAGGAACCAGCGGTTGGGTCGCGGCCTGACTCGACCCATTCCCCAAGAGCCCATGGTCGAGTCAGAGCCTGACTCGACCCATTGAGCGTAAGGGAACAACAATTCTTTAAATATGCACTATAATTTATTATTTCATTAATTCTACTTGTTCATGCAATTTATGTTCATAATTAAGATAGAGTCAATGGAGTTGCACATCCGATGTGATTGGCACTACCGCCAAATTACGTTGGTGAATGAATTGGATTTGACGAACATGGGTGACTCTCTTTGCAATGCAATAAAATTGGTAGATATTTCTTATATCACGACACATTATTGCACGAAAAGTAAGTAATTGGGGAAAAGAAAAAGGAGGGGGAATTTGTTCGGGCAAACACCTAAACATCACCCATCACAATGATTCGAAGCATGGCCTCATTCATTTGGTGATGATGACAAGGGCTTCTTCCTCGGATTCTTGCAATGTATCGGGTATAAGTGGAGATATATTATTATCTGAAAAGCCTAATACATAAAATAAAATATTCCATGATAATTAGAATTCTTTGTGGAAATCTAATAATTATTCGCTACCATAGTTAGGTGGAAGTTCTTTCTAATTAAAACCTCCCCGGGAGACCATTAAAAAACATAATACTTAAAAAAATCATAATCAAAATCTTAGAATATCTCAAAGAAATTTCTTCCAATTTAATCTATATATATATGTTTTTTGTTGATAAGGGGTCCTAAAGGTTTTGTTGATAATTAAAATAAATAATATTTTCGAGGAACACACAAAAAAACCCAAAAAAATGACACCCCAAAAGGGATTTGAAAAAAAAAAGTATTTAAATACTATTTTAAGTGGGATAAAGATGACGGAGGGCGGATCTGTGTGCCCCGAAGCCACGTGGTCCTTAGGAGACACCAATACGGCTCCCCAACGGGCCCCGCGGCCCAAAGCGACAAACCCCGGTTTCTGCCACCCCTCGATCCGATTCCCGGTTCGCGTCGCCTCTTTCCGTTTCCCACGGGGCTCGGCGGACGGCGGTGGCACACGAGGACAATAGGCGACTGCGACCTCCAGCTGTCACCTCCCCACTGTAACCTTCTGCTGAGCCGGCGATCCTTACTTTTAGGACGAAAATACCCTCCGCATTACATATACGCGGTCGTTTTTACCTGAGCTTTAGGAAGGGTTACACCGTAATTTCATAACAGTGCAAGGGTGATTTGGTGCGTTGTCCTTGTATATTTCCCTGGCAAGCACATGGCTCCGCTCTCCTCTTTGTTTTCGTGCATACTATACATTGGTGATCGTAGGCATAGAAGAAAGGCAGAGGAGCGGAGTGGAGAGGAAGACGCAAGTTTCATAGTACGTCTTCTCCTCCTTTCTTTACCGATCATTTGGTCTCATATAGTTTAGTCGTGTGGTGATGTTTGCTTCTTCTTTTGGAGACACAGGTGTTTGCGATTTGAGCTAACAGGAGAGCAAGAGGAAGAGAGCAGAGATGGTGAATTACTGGAAGTCTAAAGTCCTTCCGACGATCAAGAAGGTGTTTGACAGGAACGGCAAGAAGGCTGCCGCCGCCGAGGCATGCAAGTCCTTCGACGAATCGAAGGTGCATGGGGTTTTGCTTCTCTTCTTCTTCTTCTTCTTCTTCTTCTTCTTCTTCTCCCTTCGACTTGATCTGATCTCTACTGGATCCTTTGTTTGGTTCAGGAGGACATCAGCAAGGAGTTCGAAGAGAAGAAGACTGACCTGCAGCCCAAAGTTGTGGAGATCTACGAAGCTTCTGCCGTTGAAATCAAGGTTTATCGATCTTGAACTCATCCTCATGTTATTCACAGACTCTGTATCAAATACTTACAGCCTTCTGCAAATACTTGCTTTGGACGACGACAGACTCTGGTGAAGAAACCGACGGGGTCAGGACTGAAGAAGAAATCAACTGTTGTGATCAAGTTCATCGAGGAACTAGTGAAGATCGGTAATGCTTTCTCTGTCACAGATGTTATAGTTGTTTTGAGGTGATAGCGGAAGGGCTTGTGATGAGATTAGATCCTTGCGCAGAGTTCCCTGGCTCGAAGCCGGTGAGCGAGGCTGCCGCCAAGTACGGCCCCGGCCTCGTCTCCGGTCCCGTGATCTTCCTCTTCGAGCAGGTGTCCACCTTACTCCCCGCAGAGGAGCCGCCTGCTCCCGCCGAACCGGCCGTCGAGAGCACCAGCAAGGATATTACACCGGAAACCGCGGAGGAGATCAAGAAGGAAGAGGCTGAGGCGGAGGTGGAAGAGGCACCTGCCCCGGCCGACCCGGCTCCCTCGGACCCCTCCCCGGAGACGGAGAAACCGGCCGAGCCAGCGGCTGAACCCGCCAAGGCTTGATATAAACCACCAGCCTCCCGAACCGATCATTCCACCGCCACCTCGCCACCACCGCGCACCCAGTGTTTCCATGATTTATTATTCTTTCTCTTGTCTCTTCGTCAATTTGCTTCTCTTTCTCCTGTACGTAACTATGTCTTGGTTTCTCTCATTTTGCTTTCGGCAAGGGGACATGCAGGCCATGTAATATCATTATTAAGTGCAGTGTGGTGTTATGTTATATTTGGGATCGATAGCTTCATTCCATCTCTGTCAAGTTTCCTTGATGGAAGGCGTAAAAGAAGAAGGGCAAGTGTGTGTGTGTGTGTATATATATATATATATATATATATATATATAGAGGAAGACCGAAGCTTGACGACGAAGAACAGAACGTGGTATCACCGACTGCAGTGGGCTCCATGCATCAACGTTCATCGATTGGTCATAATGTAGTGAACGCTCATCATTCAACCTAATGACTCCAACCATTCAAGTTAAATTACCAATAATAAATCATTAATTCCTTTCATAATTGGTTGATATGTTACAAGCTGTTAATTGGGAATTGGGATGGAGTCCAATCCCAGGAAAGTCATCCACCTTAGCTTAACTCGTGGAGATTAATAAAGAAATCATGTACAGTTTTTGCAAGTGGAATGCCATTTCTTTTCGTAATCTCCATCTAATTGCGTGTCTTTTCCACGAGGAATCATCATCGTCGTCCCTCGTAATTGCATCCCGTTCACGTCTCTCGTCTTCCTTTGCCTCAACATATTATTGGGGCTGAGTTCATGGAGAACGCGTAAAGATTGGTAATGCTTTGAAGGATCTTGTATCCACTCCATAAAAACACAAGTATATAAATAGATTAATCTAATACGTGAGACTTCGATTAACACGAAATCTAATAACATATTACTCCCTCTGTGCATTAACGTAAGAAACATGTTTCTCGTGAACAAAATCAATCATAGTCATAGTATGATAGACAAAAAAAAAAAAAAAAGAAATGACAACATGGGAAGAGTCATAAATGAGATGGAGACAATATCTTGCATGTTATGGCTACCACAAGGGATGACAGTTAGGTCGAAGAATTCTTTAGAAGAAGAAAGTGATGCAAGAATGCAATGTAATATTAATAGGGGTATTCAAATCGAATCAAAAAATTAAATCAAACCTAATCGAATTGGTTTCGAACCGATTTAATCTGAATGGGTTCATCAGTAATTTAGTTTTAAAGATTATAAATAATTTTAATTTGAAAAGATATCTTGTTTATTTGATTAATCGATTCGAATCAAGCTCAGTTAAAAAGTAATAGTTTTTTAAGTTTATAATTTTAACTTTTTAATTGTATCGTTAAAATATCTAAACATTTTTAGAAGTATGGATCAATAAGATGTATTATTACCTTTACTCTTCTTGAGGATTGATGATTTTGACAGTAGCTTAATCCATACGTAATCGATTACTTAGGTTCCAAATGATTTTAGTTTGAAGTACCTTCCTTTGAACCGAATCATTTTTTTTATTTGATTTAATTTGACCCTTGATGCTTCGATTTGAACGAATTTGAATACACATAAGAATTAATTTAACATGTGGTATTGTCGTATGAATTTAAAGAAGATATATCACAAACATCATGTATATTATGGAAAGAGAAAACTTTTAAAATTAATGATAAAAAAATAAATTAGAAAACTGATGCAAAATATATGATTCCACAATTCTTACCTACATCCATAAATCAGATTCTTCACAGCACAAAAAAAAAATAAAAATCTCTTTTGAATTAGCACAAATCCAGATTCAAATTCCTTTCTCGATCCTTTGTGGACTCACTTGCAAAACGTTGACGAATAAATAGTATTATTTAAACATATCCAAACTCATGAAAGGGTGTTTTTCATAATTACATTTTTAACGGATCGAATAATTTCAAATCTAATTTTAGGACTCTTAAAATACTTATCATCGAAGCATTCGAGTGCAGCGGCAGATTGAAGGCGCCCATGGGATTCCAATGGCTACGGGTCGATGCACGACGCTCGGTGGCTGCTGCATTCTCGCCTCAGGTTTACTTACCACATCACACCGATTTCATTAGTAGCGGGCGATGTGATCCAATGCTCCGCGCCACAGATTAAACTGGGAAAAGCATGGCATCGTCGTGGTCGGGAATGCCTCAACACGGTGCCGTCATGAGAGCAAGAAGAAGAAGAAGAAGCAAGCGAGGAGGAGGAGGGAGAGTGGAATCAAAGAAGAAGAAGAAGAAGCAGCAGCAAGCGAGGAGGAGGAGGGAGAGTGGAATCAAAGAAGAAGAAGAAGAAGCAGCAGCAAGCGAGGAGGAGGAGGGAGAGTGGAATCAAAGAAGAAGAAGAAGAAGAATAATAATAAGAAGAAGAATAAGAAGAATAAGAAGAAGAAGAAGAAAAAGAAGATGAAGCAAGCGAGGAGGAGGGAGAGTGGAATCAAAGCCATGTAATTCTTGCAGAGAGAGCAGAAGCTGACGCCTCAACCTGCGTGATATGGAACGAGACATCACGTCCTTGACGCCCTTTCTTCCAACCCAATTTACGCTTAACGTTACCGCCACGGTCGAATCACGCTTAGTTGACCTGGGATCGGTGCCGATGGAGATGATCTGCGGAAGAGATGGTTGGTTCTGATAAGTAGATGAGATTTCCACGCTTAGTTGACCTGGGATCGGTGCCGATGGAGATGATCTGCGGAAGAGATGGTTGGTTCTGATAAGTAGATGAGATTTCCCTAACTGTTGAGGAAATCTCTCTACTTTGAGGGAAATCCTCTAACCCGTTGAGGAAACTTCTCCTTTTAACCTGTATATAAAGACGGAGGATATGTCAATAACATTCAACTTCTTCTTCTACAACTAAGCGTGATTCGACCGTGGCGGTAACGTTAAGCGTAAATTGGGTTGGAAGAAAGGGCGTCAAGGACGTGATGTCTCGTTCCATATCACGCAGGTTGAGGCGTCAGCTCATTACTCTGCTCTCTCTGCAAGAATTACATGGCTTTGATTCCACTCTCCCTCCTCCTCGCTTGCTTCTTCTTCTTTTGCTTCTTCTTCTTTTTCTTCTTCTTCTTCTTCTTCTTCTTCTTTTCTTCTTCTTCTTATTTTCTTCTTCTTCTTCTTCTTCTTCTTATTTTCTTCTTCTTCTTCTTCTTATTCTTCTTCTTATTCTTCTTCTTATTCTTCTTCTTATTCTTCTTCTTATTCTTCTTCTTCTTCTTCTTATTCTTCTTCTTCTTCTTCTTCTTTGATTCCACTCTCCCTCCTCCTCCTCGCTTGCTGCTGCTTCTTCTTCTTCTTTGATTCCACTCTCCCTCCTCCTCCTCGCTTGCTGCTTCTTCTTCTTCTTCTTCTTTTCTTCCACTCTCCCTCCTCCTCCTCGCTTGCTTCTTCTTCTTCTTCTTGCTCTCATGACGGCACCGTGTTGAGGCATTCCCGACCACGACGATGCCATGCTTTTCCCAGTTTAATCTGTGGCGCGGAGCATTGGATCACATCGCCCGCTACTAATGAAATCGGTGTGATGTGGTAAGTAAACCTGAGGCGAGAATGCAGCAGCCACCGAGCGTCGTGCATCGACCCGTAGCCATTGGAATCCCATGGGCGCCTTCAATCTGCCGCTGCACTCGAATGCTTCGATGATAAGTATTTTAAGAGTCCTAAAATTAGATTTGAAATTATTCGATCCGTTAAAAATGTAATTATGAAAAACACCCTTTCATGAGTTTGGATATGTTTAAATAATACTATTTATTCGTCAACGTTTTGCAAGTGAGTCCACAAAGGATCGAGAAAGGAATTTGAATCTGGATTTGTGCTAATTCAAAAGAGATTTTTATTTTTTTTTTGTGCTGTGAAGAATCTGATTTATGGATGTAGGTAAGAATTGTGGAATCATATATTTTGCATCAGTTTTCTAATTTATTTTTTTATCATTAATTTTAAAAGTTTTCTCTTTCCATAATATACATGATGTTTGTGATATATCTTCTTTAAATTCATACGACAATACCACATGTTAAATTAATTCTTATGTGTATTCAAATTCGTTCAAATCGAAGCATCAAGGGTCAAATTAAATCAAATAAAAAAAATGATTCGGTTCAAAGGAAGGTACTTCAAACTAAAATCATTTGGAACCTAAGTAATCGATTACGTATGGATTAAGCTACTGTCAAAATCATCAATCCTCAAGAAGAGTAAAGGTAATAATACATCTTATTGATCCATACTTCTAAAAATGTTTAGATATTTTAACGATACAATTAAAAAGTTAAAATTATAAACTTAAAAAACTATTACTTTTTAACTGAGCTTGATTCGAATCGATTAATCAAATAAACAAGATATCTTTTCAAATTAAAATTATTTATAATCTTTAAAACTAAATTACTGATGAACCCATTCAGATTAAATCGGTTCGAAACCAATTCGATTAGGTTTGATTTAATTTTTTGATTCGATTTGAATACCCCTATTAATATTACATTGCATTCTTGCATCACTTTCTTCTTCTAAAGAATTCTTCGACCTAACTGTCATCCCTTGTGGTAGCCATAACATGCAAGATATTGTCTCCATCTCATTTATGACTCTTCCCATGTTGTCATTTCTTTTTTTTTTTTTTTTGTCTATCATACTATGACTATGATTGATTTTGTTCACGAGAAACATGTTTCTTACGTTAATGCACAGAGGGAGTAATATGTTATTAGATTTCGTGTTAATCGAAGTCTCACGTATTAGATTAATCTATTTATATACTTGTGTTTTTATGGAGTGGATACAAGATCCTTCAAAGCATTACCAATCTTTACGCGTTCTCCATGAACTCAGCCCCAATAATATGTTGAGGCAAAGGAAGACGAGAGACGTGAACGGGATGCAATTACGAGGGACGACGATGATGATTCCTCGTGGAAAAGACACGCAATTAGATGGAGATTACGAAAAGAAATGGCATTCCACTTGCAAAAACTGTACATGATTTCTTTATTAATCTCCACGAGTTAAGCTAAGGTGGATGACTTTCCTGGGATTGGACTCCATCCCAATTCCCAATTAACAGCTTGTAACATATCAACCAATTATGAAAGGAATTAATGATTTATTATTGGTAATTTAACTTGAATGGTTGGAGTCATTAGGTTGAATGATGAGCGTTCACTACATTATGACCAATCGATGAACGTTGATGCATGGAGCCCACTGCAGTCGGTGATACCACGTTCTGTTCTTCGTCGTCAAGCTTCGGTCTTCCTCTATATATATATATATATATATATATATATATACACACACACACACACTTGCCCTTCTTCTTTTACGCCTTCCATCAAGGAAACTTGACAGAGATGGAATGAAGCTATCGATCCCAAATATAACATAACACCACACTGCACTTAATAATGATATTACATGGCCTGCATGTCCCCTTGCCGAAAGCAAAATGAGAGAAACCAAGACATAGTTACGTACAGGAGAAAGAGAAGCAAATTGACGAAGAGACAAGAGAAAGAATAATAAATCATGGAAACACTGGGTGCGCGGTGGTGGCGAGGTGGCGGTGGAATGATCGGTTCGGGAGGCTGGTGGTTTATATCAAGCCTTGGCGGGTTCAGCCGCTGGCTCGGCCGGTTTCTCCGTCTCCGGGGAGGGGTCCGAGGGAGCCGGGTCGGCCGGGGCAGGTGCCTCTTCCACCTCCGCCTCAGCCTCTTCCTTCTTGATCTCCTCCGCGGTTTCCGGTGTAATATCCTTGCTGGTGCTCTCGACGGCCGGTTCGGCGGGAGCAGGCGGCTCCTCTGCGGGGAGTAAGGTGGACACCTGCTCGAAGAGGAAGATCACGGGACCGGAGACGAGGCCGGGGCCGTACTTGGCGGCAGCCTCGCTCACCGGCTTCGAGCCAGGGAACTCTGCGCAAGGATCTAATCTCATCACAAGCCCTTCCGCTATCACCTCAAAACAACTATAACATCTGTGACAGAGAAAGCATTACCGATCTTCACTAGTTCCTCGATGAACTTGATCACAACAGTTGATTTCTTCTTCAGTCCTGACCCCGTCGGTTTCTTCACCAGAGTCTGTCGTCGTCCAAAGCAAGTATTTGCAGAAGGCTGTAAGTATTTGATACAGAGTCTGTGAATAACATGAGGATGAGTTCAAGATCGATAAACCTTGATTTCAACGGCAGAAGCTTCGTAGATCTCCACAACTTTGGGCTGCAGGTCAGTCTTCTTCTCTTCGAACTCCTTGCTGATGTCCTCCTGAACCAAACAAAGGATCCAGTAGAGATCAGATCAAGTCGAAGGGAGAAGAAGAAGAAGAAGAAGAAGAAGAAGAAGAAGAGAAGCAAAACCCCATGCACCTTCGATTCGTCGAAGGACTTGCATGCCTCGGCGGCGGCAGCCTTCTTGCCGTTCCTGTCAAACACCTTCTTGATCGTCGGAAGGACTTTAGACTTCCAGTAATTCACCATCTCTGCTCTCTTCCTCTTGCTCTCCTGTTAGCTCAAATCGCAAACACCTGTGTCTCCAAAAGAAGAAGCAAACATCACCACACGACTAAACTATATGAGACCAAATGATCGGTAAAGAAAGGAGGAGAAGACGTACTATGAAACTTGCGTCTTCCTCTCCACTCCGCTCCTCTGCCTTTCTTCTATGCCTACGATCACCAATGTATAGTATGCACGAAAACAAAGAGGAGAGCGGAGCCATGTGCTTGCCAGGGAAATATACAAGGACAACGCACCAAATCACCCTTGCACTGTTATGAAATTACGGTGTAACCCTTCCTAAAGCTCAGGTAAAAACGACCGCGTATATGTAATGCGGAGGGTATTTTCGTCCTAAAAGTAAGGATCGCCGGCTCAGCAGAAGGTTACAGTGGGGAGGTGACAGCTGGAGGTCGCAGTCGCCTATTGTCCTCGTGTGCCACCGCCGTCCGCCGAGCCCCGTGGGAAACGGAAAGAGGCGACGCGAACCGGGAATCGGATCGAGGGGTGGCAGAAACCGGGGTTTGTCGCTTTGGGCCGCGGGGCCCGTTGGGGAGCCGTATTGGTGTCTCCTAAGGACCACGTGGCTTCGGGGCACACAGATCCGCCCTCCGTCATCTTTATCCCACTTAAAATAGTATTTAAATACTTTTTTTTTTCAAATCCCTTTTGGGGTGTCATTTTTTTGGGTTTTTTTGTGTGTTCCTCGAAAATATTATTTATTTTAATTATCAACAAAAACTTTAGGACCCCTTATCAACAAAAAACATATATATATAGATTAAATTGGAAGAAATTTCTTTGAGATATTCTAAGATTTTGATTATGATTTTTTTAAGTATTATGTTTTTTAATGGTCTCCCGGGGAGGTTTTAATTAGAAAGAACTTCCACCTAACTATGGTAGCGAATAATTATTAGATTTCCACAAAGAATTCTAATTATCATGGAATATTTTATTTTATGTATTAGGCTTTTCAGATAATAATATATCTCCACTTATACCCGATACATTGCAAGAATCCGAGGAAGAAGCCCTTGTCATCATCACCAAATGAATGAGGCCATGCTTCGAATCATTGTGATGGGTGATGTTTAGGTGTTTGCCCGAACAAATTCCCCCTCCTTTTTCTTTTCCCCAATTACTTACTTTTCGTGCAATAATGTGTCGTGATATAAGAAATATCTACCAATTTTATTGCATTGCAAAGAGAGTCACCCATGTTCGTCAAATCCAATTCATTCACCAACGTAATTTGGCGGTAGTGCCAATCACATCGGATGTGCAACTCCATTGACTCTATCTTAATTATGAACATAAATTGCATGAACAAGTAGAATTAATGAAATAATAAATTATAGTGCATATTTAAAGAATTGTTGTTCCCTTACGCTCAATGGGTCGAGTCAGGCTCTGACTCGACCATGGGCTCTTGGGGAATGGGTCGAGTCAGGCCGCGACCCAACCGCTGGTTCCTTGGATTTACATTTCACCTGAGCTAATATTTACCACAATGTCACGACCTTAGCTGGAATTGCCTAAGGCGTGATGCACCCTTGCGGCCAAAGACGCGAACTTAGCTTGGGTTGCCTAAGTCGCGAGTCACCCTCGTCGCAAAGACGCGAACTTAGCTTGCGTTGCCTAAGTCGCGCTTCGCCCTTACGATCTTGCTCCACAAGGATCAGCCACTTTGTAACCTCTCGCAGGTCCCGAAGGACCTGTAAAAGAGAAAGAAAGTTAGATCGAAAGAACGAGCAACGGACAAGTCCCGAAGTCTTGCGAAAAGGAAAGCTTTACAAGCAATTCGACGAACACCCTGTGTGCACAAGAGAAAAGAGGGAGAGGAAGAAAAACAAGGCTTTCAAGGATGAACGAACAGCTGCAAGCCCACAAACAGCCGCTCACCTGGTCCCGGGCGCAAAACCAAGTTCCCGTAAAGGTCACGTGCGAACTTGCGAAAGAGTGTTCAACACCCGGTATATAACCGAAGCCCCATCCAGCCATGTGCCACCCGGGGGGTTCCTGGGTGCTGAGATGGCTGACATTTTGGTGAGCGGAGGCAGCACTCCGCTCACCTCCCGCGGCACGCGAAAACGGAGCCATTTTGGGCTGTTTTGGGGCTGTTTTGCTCGGTTCGGTGAGCGATCGCTTTGCAACGCTGCAGCTTGTTCGAACTTACATATTTACAAGCAAAATGACCCAAAACCATGAGGAAACATGCTGTCGAGCAGCTGTACATGCGGGTGTGAGCGACGAACGGTTCGTTGAACGGAGTTGTTGCGGGTGCGCGACGACCGTTCGTGACATTCTCCCCCACTTAAACTGTCGACGCCCTCGTCGACGCTTGGTGGTAGTTGTTGATGACTTCTTCTTCATGTCGCAGGGCGTCTTCAGGCTCCCAACTGGCTTCAGTTCGGGGAAGCTTTCGCCACTTCACCAAGTACTCTGTCTGCTCCGCTCCGTTGGGTAGCTTTATCTTGCGATCCGCCAGAATGGTTTCCACTCGCTTCTCGTAGGAGGCTGTGATGGGAGGTAGCCGAGTTGGAACACTTCGAGAAGCATCTTGCGGATCTGAATGGTAGGCCTTTAGGTTGCTGGCGTGAAGAACGTTGTGAATTTTGAACCACGCCGGCAGCTGTAACTTGTAAGAAACATTGCATACCCTGTTGATAATTGGGAAGGGCCCTTCGTACTTACGCACCAATCCTTTGTGGACTATGTTCCTGAAGAATTGGAGTGATGCTGGTTGGAGCTTTACCAACACCAAATCGCCAACTTTGAACTCTTGTGGTCGCCTTCCCAAGTCTGCCCACTTCTTCATCCGTTTTGCCGCCTTCTCCAAGTATGCCCGCGCAATATCTGCATTTCGATGCCACTCCTTTGCGAAATGATAGGCTGATGGACTACTCCCGGTATACCCAATTGCCATGGTGTGCGGAGTCGACGGTTGTTGTCCTGTGATAATCTCGAAGGGGCTCTTGTTGGATGCAGAGCTCCGCTGCAAGTTGTAGGAGAATTGGGCAATGTCCAACAGCTTCACCCAATCTCGTTGATTGGCACTCACGTAGTGCCGAAGATACTGCTCCAAGAGCGAATTTATTCTTTCAGTCTGGCCATCCGTCTGGGGGTGGAGGCTTGTAGAGAAGTATAACTTTGATCCCAACAATTTGAATAGCTCGGTCCAGAATCGTCCCAGAAACCGAGCGTCTCGATCACTAATGATATTGTGTGGGACTCCCCAATACTTCACTACATCCCTCATCATCAGTCTGGCCGCCTCTTCTGCTGAACAGTGTAGGGGAGCAGCAATGAAAGTTGCATACTTCGAAAACCGATCGACCACCACGAGTATCGATCCGAGTCCCCCTACAGGTGGCAAACTTGATATGAAGTCTAAGGAAATGCTCTCCCATGGCCTTTCTGGTACGGGCAACGGCTCCAAAAGTCCCACCGGCTTCCGTTGCTCCACCTTGTCTTGTTGGCAAGTAAGGCATGTTCGAACATACTCCTCCACATCAATCCCCATTTTTGGCCAGTAGAAGGCCCTCTCCACGAGAGCCAACGTTCTGTGAATGCCGGGGTGTCCAGCCCAAAGGGAATCGTGACACTCTTTCAAGAGTTCACGCCTTAGATTGTCCACTCGGGGAACATAAATCCTATTCCCTTTTGTGTAAACAAGTCCCTCCTGGACCCAAAATCGTCGTGCCTTGCCTTCTTTGATGAGCTGCATCAGGATAACTGCCTGGGGATCACTATACAGTCCATCTCTGATTCGGGAAAGGAAGTTGGAGTGTAACTGACTTGCTTGGCCTCTGCCCTCCAGTTGTGCAGCATTCACGCATTCCACTTTCCGACTCAGTGCATCGGCCACGACATTCGCCTTCCCGGGCTTGTATTCCATTGCCATATCGAATTCAGCCAGGAAGTCCTGCCACCGTGCCTGCTTTGGGGAGAGCTTCTTCTGAGTTTGGAAATAGCTCAGGGCGATGTTGTCTGTCCTCAGCACAAATCGTGACCCGAGGAGGTAGTGTCGCCAAACTCGTAGGCAGTGGATCACCGCTGTCATCTCCTTCTCATGCACTGGATACCGCCTCTCGGTCTCGTTGAGTTTGCGGCTCTCGTAGGCCACCGGATGACCTTCTTGCATGAGTACTCCACCAATAGCAAAGTCCGAAGCATCTATATGGACTTCAAAGGGCTCTCCATAGTTTGGCAATTTGAGCACTGGTTCTTCTAGAACAGCAGCCTTTAGATCCTGGAATGTTATCTCACATTTGTCAGACCACTTCCAAGGCTGCTCCTTCTTCAGTAACTCCGTCAGTGGGGTTGCCCGCTTCGAATATCCCGTAATGAAGCGTCGGTAGTAGTTGACGAAACCAAGGAAGGATCTCAACTCTGGCACCTTCTTTGGAGTTCGCCATTCCGCAACTGCTTGCACCTTCGACTTATCCATCCGAATGGAGCCATCACCGATTCGATGCCCCAAGAATAGGATCTCAGTTTGAGCAAAGTAGCATTTCTCCCTTTTTACGAACAACGTGTTCTCCCTGAGAACCTTGAAAATTGTCCGAAGGTGCTTGACGTGCTCCTCGAGCGTTTGGCTGTAGACGACGATATCGTCCAAGTAGACGACCACGAACTTATCCAAATACTCCTTGAATAGCTGGTTCATGAGAGTACAGAATGTGGCCGGAGCATTGGTTAAGCCGAAAGGCATCACCAAGAACTCAAACGCTCCATACCTGGTCACACAAGTTGTCTTTGCTTCGTCGCCTTCAGCAATGCGCACCTGCCAATATCCCGACCGAAGGTCGAGTTTTGAGAAATACTTCGCCTTGCCCAATTGGTCGAACAAGTCCGCGATGAGCGGGATGGGATACTTGTTCTTCACTGTTACTTTATTGAGGGCTCGGTAGTCGACGCATAATCGGAGGCTCCCATCTTGTTTCTTCTGGAAGAGAACTGGAGCTCCGAAAGGTGCTTTTGAGCTGCGGATGAGACCACCGCTTAGCGGTTCACCTAACTGCTTCCTGAGTTCTGCCAACTCTAGCGGGGGCATGCGGTAGGGTGGTCTCGCTGGAGGCTTGACTCCTGGCTCCAGCTCGATACTATGATCCACGCCTCTGCGTGGTGGGAGAGTCTTCGGCAACTCGGGTGGCATAACGTCTTTGAACTCCTTCAGGACGTTCGCCACCACAGCAGGTTCTTGAATGGCCTCTTCGTTGAGTGGCTCTAGCTTCATAGCAGCCACGAATGTCAGTTCGCCTTTTCGCACCCCTTTCTTCAATTGTAAGGCCGAAATGTGTTGGGGCTCCTTGGTTCCTCTCCGAGAGACGGGAACCATGCAAGGGTCATCGCCTCCCATCATACATAGGGAATTCAAGAACGGCATCGGCACCAACTTCGCCGCGTGCATAAACTCCATTCCAAGAATCACTTGGAAGTCGTCTAATGGCACGGCCATCATGTTGGTGTTCCCGCTCCATGTCCCGATTTTGATGGGAACTCCTTTCGCCAACCCGGAGATTCGCCTGGCCTCCGAGTTCACCGCCTTCATTCGGCTTGGGCTCTTCTCCAATGTCAACCCAAGTCGTTGTGCTTCACGATCGGCTATGAAGTTGTGGGTAGCGCCCGTGTCCACCATGGCACGGGTCGTTTGGCCATTCAGCTTGATGTCCACATACATCAGTTCACTACTTCCTGCTTTTTGTGCCTTTGTCTTTATGTTCTCCCCCACTTGACCCCGCATAGCGTTCAACAAACGCATTGCTCCCATTCGGGGTCCTTGCGACTCCTCGTCATCGCTGCTGGATTCTGAACTGCTCGAACTAGGAGCAACAGCTTTGCCTTTGTCCGATCGGGGAGGGTGGATGGAAGCCGTAAAAGCATTGAGTGCCTGTTTTTGTGGGCACTCCCTTACCATGTGCGGTCCTCCGCACAAGAAGCATCCTCCAGGTTTTGAGGCATTGCCTTTGGGGTTCGACCCTTTGTGGGAGCTCTTCTTCTTCTGTTCGCCTCCGAGCTCCTTCCCTCGAGAATGTTTTGGAGGGCGATTGCCTAAAGATTGTTTCCTTCTTGCTGGGTCTTCCGAGGAAACGAAGTCGGTGAGCCTTTCTGCAGCTGCAATTGCCCCGACCACGTCGGTAACATTCCTTCGATTCAGCTCCTGTTGAGCCCATGGTTTCAAACCATCAAGGAAGCTGAACAACTTGTCCTTCTCGGACATGTCCTGTATGTCCAGCATCAGTGCAGAAAACTGCTTCACATAGTCTCGGATGGTGGTACTTTGGCGGAGTTGTCTCAACTTCCTTCTTGCGACGAACTCTGTGTTCTTCGGTAGGAACTGAGTTCTCAACTCCCACTTCAAGTCCTCCCATGTGTCGACTCGACACCGACCTTGTTGGATCTCCTCCCAACGAGTTCGCCACCAAAGTTTCGCATCTCCATTCAGATACATCGTTGCTATGGAAACTTTGGTATCTTCAGAATCGGGCCTCGTGGCTCGGAAGTATTGTTCCATGTCGAACAGAAAGTTTTCGAGCTCCTTGGCATCCCTGGCCCCTCCGTTTCCATGGGGCTCAGGTGCCCTCAAGTTTTGTGGCGGTGCAACGCGGGTGTTGCCTCCTCCCGCATTTAGCGTTCTTGTGAGCATAGCCACCTTTGCCGTGAGTTCCGCCACAACATCCTGTAAGTGCTGCACGGAGTCCTTAGTGTCATCGGACAGTCGGTCGACTAGGGCCTCGACCTTGTCGATCCTGGACTCCGCTTCCTCTTGCGAGCTCTCTACCCCAACAAGTCTTTGTTGGCCATGGTAGAGTTCCTCCATGCTCGCTTCCAGAACATCCAGGCGGGTTTCCGCCGTCGTGAGTCTCTCCTTATGACTCTTTTTCCCAGTTAGCGCACCAGATTGCGCTTCCTCCGCTCGCGGAGAGTTGCCAACTTCTCGCTCATCCTGTTCGCTGCCACGATCCTCGTGAGCGGCTCCAACAGCATGAGAGCGAGTGTGCACATGCAGCCCACCTGCGGCTGCTTGGGGCAAGGGTCCGGCCTGCCCCGTCTTGCTTGATTCGCCACGATGCTTAGCCATGGCGAAGTTGCGAAGTTCGTTCGCTGTTCGGTCGAAGAGCTTGCCCGCTCTGATACCACAATGTCACGACCTTAGCTGGAATTGCCTAAGGCGTGATGCACCCTTGCGGCCAAAGACGCGAACTTAGCTTGGGTTGCCTAAGTCACGAGTCACCCTCGTCGCAAAGACGCGAACTTAGCTTGCGTTGCCTAAGTCGCGCTTCGCCCTTGCGATCTTGCTCCGCAAGGATCAGCCACTTTGTAACCTCTCGCAGGTCCCGAAGGACCTGTAAAAGAGAAAGAAAGTTAGATCGAAAGAACGAGCAACGGACAAGTCCCGAAGTCTCGCGAAAAGGAAAGCTTTACAAGCAATTCGACGAACACCCTGTGTGCACAAGAGAAAATAGGGAGAGGGAGAAAAACAAGGCTTTCAAGGATGAACGAACAGCTGCAAGCCCACAAACAGCCGCTCACCTGGTCCCTGGCGCAAAACCAAGTTCCCGTAAAGGTCACGTGCGAACTTGCGAAAGAGTGTTCAACGCCCGGTATATAACCGAAGCCCCATCCAGCCATGTGCCACCCGGGGGGTTCCTGGGTGCTGAGATGGCTGACATTTTGGTGAGCGGAGGCAGCACTCCGCTCACCTCCCGCGGAGATTTGTCGCTTGTTATGTAACATTGTCAAGCTAATTAACAAAGAAATACCTGGCTTGGACCATGAGGAGATTTGTCGCTTACCTTCCTGAACGTTCAATCTTGGCTTCTTAATAAAAAATATCAGTTGCCTGAAAAATAGCAATAACTAAATTATCAACATTGCTAATTTTTCAGTCACGTCCTCCTGGATGTGGCTTGAACAATAAAAAAAATTCTTTCCTGCCCATTTTGAAGTTTGTAGTGTTCTTTGCTTGTGACTAGTCGGAAGTAATATTTTCACTGGAAGATATATCTGTTGCACTTATAACATCACTTCCTCTTACTACTCTGCTATATATAACTTTAAATGACTGTGATCCATATGGCATATTGAGCAAACTTATAGCCAGCTTTAGTGTCTGTTTACGGCGATTTCTACCCTTGATGTATATGCTAAAGCTTCCCTCACCCTCATACTTTTTGCTACTCCTGAAGACATGCCTTCCACCACTATGCTGTGCATCTTGTCTGAAAACCGTCTCAGATTCCAAGTCGGTAATTTTTGTATTATTTCTGTGAGATTCTTCAGATTCCCGTTTCTCTAACCAGTTACCATCCAGCGGTTTACAAATGTCTATAATCTGGGATATCTCATTATTCTCTTCTGTTTTGGTCCCTTCTTCAGTATTGTTATCCGATGGAAGGTCTAGACTCACATCAGTTCTTAAATGAGATGTTATAATTGGTTCCAACACGGATTCAGAAGTTGGACTAATGATGGGTGGCAAAGATGAGAAGTCCACAGGATGAGAACCAGACCATACTGATCCTGGCGCAAAGTCAGGAACGTTTGCACCAATGTTGCACTGCCATGGATAATGGTTTCCATGAAATATGTTACTGTTCATAGCAAAAGTGGTATTTGGAATGACTTGAGGTTGGGTATATGGTGGATATATAAATGGCAAGGGACGTAGAATGTGCGAAGGCCTAGGTGAAGAAGGATAAGGATGATGCGGTGAGGTACAAATAGGAGGCACCATTGGCATTACAGCCGTGGGTGAAGCATGCAGACGGGCACTCAATGGCCATGGTGTAACTGCAGAAATTGTACCATTAGGAGGAAGACCAACAGTTACAGGAACAGGACCAAGTACTGTAGCAGGGAAAGGGCTAAACGGTGCAGCAGATGCAGACAGCTTCTTGCTAGATACCTCTCTCCCATCATAATTAGAAGGTGGTAGTTCCATCGTGGGATAATCACCACCTGTTTTCTCAGGGATGAGAACCTTCTTGAAATTGAATTGATGGAGACTAGAGTAAGAACTGATACCAACATTGGTACATGAGGCTTCGTCATGATTATCTTCTTTGCTTTCTGCAGTGATGGGACACTCAGATTTTTTCCTATCAGATGTATTTGTTGACGAATTCTGATCATGATTCTCATTTTGCTCAACTCCTTGAACCTCATTGCTAGATACACAATTGTCAATGATATTCTTGGTGAGCATGCTACTACAAGATGCCACTTCCAAATCAGAAGATGATGGTTCTAGTAATTGTTCTGTTTCACAATCTTCCTTTCTTTCTTCTTCATGATCAACTTCAACTTTTTTATCTGAGTCTAAAAACGCATCCTGGACAGTGTCCTTATCTTGGGTTATGTTAGATATCTCAGGTAGCTCCGCAGCATTTTCTGTATGTTCCTCAGCCAAAAATGATTCCTTTATTTCAGATGCATTGCCACCAATAGACAACTCTTGTTCCAATGGCATATTCTCCTGAAACTTTCGGCTATGTATCTTGGCAATTGTTCCTGGAGGTGCCAGTGCTACATCTTTATATGATGGAGAATTACTAAAACTATGAACCAAATTGTTGCGAGGCTCAGAGACACCACCTATTAGGTTCTTCTGATTCTCTAATACCTGGCTATCATGGCGATAATAGGGTGCATGAGCATCTAATGGGGAAGTCGTTCTTTCGACAGCACTCCAAGAGTTATGACTGATCTCAGGATTGGTGGATGAAGGCACTGACTTCACCCGATAAGTTACAGCCTTATACGCCTTCTGACCAGATCTGGTGTCTGGTGACTGAACTTGCATGTTAAGATTGTCATTAAAGCTTCCAGGAATAACTATCTTTTTCTTAAGCAAATAATACCCATTATTTAAATAAGAAAACTGTGGCTTGGATTGAACAGTTTCACTAGGAACATCATTCATCTGATAGTTGTAGGTTTTCCAGGTGCTTGTACGTTGATGCTTGATTTGCTGGCTTGAACCTCCGATGGACCTTGGTCTTTGAACAGGTTGCCAACCATCTTCTGCTTCTGTATTTATCTCTCTTACATCTTCACTAAAAGAAGCAACCTTTTGCTCTGCTGTTCCTTTAGATTGTTGAGAAACAAATAACTGCTTTTTGGCAACAGCATCTTCATGTTTTGACTCAACACCTGGACTACTCATGTTCTCATCATCTTGGGTATCACTACCATCAGTCACTTGTTTCACTTCATCTGAAATAGTAGCTACTGAATCCTTGGACAAAGAATCTGCCACATTCAAGTTTTGAGATGACTGCACTTTCACCTGAATCAGTACAAAAATGATTGCTTGGTTTTTGCGATAAAAGGAAAACCAAGTGAAGCTCTTCCAATTAAAATTTTTTGAGAAACTTTAAATTCAAAAATAAAAAGGTTAGCATTCTTATGTTCATTAAATTGAGAGAAAAAATGAAAAAAGAATTCAACAAGCAGAAGAAAAGGTAACAAGAATTGTACAAGCATTAGTACATTAGTGGTCGAGGAATACTAATAAATTGACGATGCAGAGATAAGAGGAAGCGAGTGGAGCGGGGCGGCCGCATGGCACCCAAGGGCGGTCGAGGAAAGGGCAAGGGCGACAAGAAGAAGAAAGATGAGAAAGGTTTGGATTGTGGTTGCCGAGAGAAAATCTATTTTGAGCTGCTATTTTTGTTGTCATTAGTTTTCATTCTTGTCTGACGACTAACTCGTTGTTATTGTTGTCGTTGCTGCTCTGCTAGTTCTGCCTCTGGCTGTGGACATCACAGTAATGCTCCCGGATGAGTCTCATGTCATCCTCAAGGTCTGTGCATGTTCTTCTCATCTATATCTTTCTCCCTGTTGCCTAAGATAAAGACTCAGAGGAACAGACAGACAACGTTACATGAAATCTTTGTGAAAAGGAAAAGAAATGAAGAAACTGGCATGCATGTGAGACACAACGGGAATAGAATTTACTGTTCTGTGAGTAAAATTTAAGAAAGGTTGCATCCAGGAAGGAGCCATGGGAGGCAATGTTTTCCTCGGGTGTCCATGGCTTTTGATTCCCCTGGGAGTAATAGCAGTACTTGCTCTCTACCTCTGCTGACATGATTACTATGGTCCCTCATGAATACATTAGTTTGGTGGGGAACAAAATCAACCTCCTGCAGTTCCATGAATGCAAGTTCCCAGCATTTAATGAGAACTGGCGCAGAACTGCTTGTTGCATCACAAGGGATGACTCATGAAGGGGGATGTCCATTCTTTTGGATTCTGTTCAATGATTGAAGCTTCTCTTTCCCATTTTAGGTTCAGAGTGTATATCTCCTCATTCCTCATCCTAATCTGGCAAAACCATGACAGTGATGATGGTCTTCACCATGAAAAGCAATCTACAAGCTTTTCTTGTGCTGGTTCCTTTGTTTCTGCTATAACTCGTCAGTGGAAATTTGCAGGGGATATCGACCGACAAGATCATCGATGTGCGGCGGCTGCTCTGCGTCAACACCCTTGCGTGCCATATCACCAATTACTCCCTCTCCCATGAGGTACACATGACCTCCCTAACCCCTTTGCTTCTGGAGTTGTGGTACTTTCTCTTCTTGACTAAGTTTAAGCAATGGAGAATTAAGAGAAAAGGAAAGGTTGGAATTAGATTGTCCACTCTGAACAAGGATAGGGACTTCAGAAATCGAATGGTTGATGAGTTCTTGGAATGAGGGTGACATGATCAAGCAAGCCAAGAAGGATTGACCTGTGGCTCGCAAGTTGTGGCGATGTCGCACTTGGAAAAACTGGGTGTACCGACGAGCCTTCGTCGGTAGGACGGTGAGGTTTAGTCGCATTTAGCTGAGGTTTGGGTGGAGAAGAGAAACACTTCGTTCTCCGATGTTGACGTTCGTCGGTAGGACGGTGAGGTTTAGTCGCATTTACCGAAGCCCCATCCAGCCATGTGCCACCCGGGGGGTTCCTGGGTACTGAGATGGCTGACATTTTGGTGAGCGGAGGCAGCACTCCGCTCACCACCCGCGGCACGCGAAAACGGAGCCGTTTTGGGCTGTTTTGGGGCTGTTTTGCTCGGTTCGGTGAGCGATCGCTTTGCAACGCTGCAGCTTGTTCGAACTTACATATTTACAAGCAAAATGACCCAAAACCATGAGGAAACATGTTGTCGAGCAGCTGTACATGCGGGTGTGAGCGACGAACGGTTCGTTGAACGGAGTTGTTGCGGGTGCGCGACGACCGTTCGTGACATTCTCCCCCACTTAAACTGTCGACGCCCTCGTCGACGCTTGGTGGTAGTTGTTGATGACTTCTTCTTCATGTCGCAGGGCGTCTTCAGGCTCCCAACTGGCTTCAGTTCGGGGAAGCTTTCGCCACTTCACCAAGTACTTTGTCTGCTCCGCTCCGTTGGGTAGCTTTATCTTGCGATCCGCCAGAATGGTTTCCACTCGCTTCTCGTAGGAGGCTGTGATGGGAGGTAGCCGAGTTGGAACACTTCGAGAAGCATCTTGCGGATCTGAATGGTAGGCCTTTAGGTTGCTGGCGTGAAGAACGTTGTGAATTTTGAACCACGCCGGCAGCTGTAACTTGTAAGAAACATTGCCTACCCTGCTGATAATTGGGAAGGGCCCTTCATACTTACGCACCAATCCTTTGTGGACTCTGTTCCTGAAGAATTGGAGTGATGCTGGTTGGAGCTTTACCAACACCAAATCGCCAACTTTGAACTCTTGTGGTCGCCTTCCCAAGTCTGCCCACTTCTTCATCCGTTTTGCCGCCTTCTCCAAGTATGCCCGCGCAATATCTGCATTTCGATGCCACTCCTTTGTGAAATGATAGGCTGATGGACTACTCCCGGTATACCCAATTGCCATGGTGTGCGGAGTCGACGGTTGTTGTCCTATGATAATCTCGAAGGGGCTCTTGTTGGATGCAGAGCTCCGCTGCAAGTTGTAGGAGAATTGGGCAATGTCCAACAGCTTCACCCAATCTCGTTGATTGGCACTCACGTAGTGCCGAAGATACTGCTCCAAGAGCAAATTTATTCTTTCAGTCTGGCCATCCGTCTGGGGGTGGAGGCTTGTAGAGAAGTATAACTTTGATCCCAACAATTTGAATAGCTCGGTCCAGAATCGTCCCAGAAACCGAGCGTCTTGATCACTAATGATATTGTGTGGGACTCCCCAATACTTCACTACATCCCTCATCATCAGTCTGGCCGCCTCTTCTGCTGAACAGTGTAGGGGAGCAGCAATGAAAGTTGCATACTTCGAAAACCGATCGACCACCATGAGTATCGATCCGAGTCCCCCTACAGGTGGCAAACTTGATATGAAGTCTAAGGAAATGCTCTCCCATGGCCTTTCTGGTACGGGCAACGGCTCCAAAAGTCCCACCGGCTTCCGTTGCTCCACCTTGTCTTGTTGGCAAGTAAGGCATGTTCGAACATACTCCTCCACATCAATCCCCATTTTTGGCTAGTAGAAGGCCCTCTCCACGAGAGCCAACGTTCTGTGAATGCCGGGGTGTCCAGCCCAAAGGGAATCGTGACACTCTTTCAAGAGTTCACGCCTTAGATTGTCCACTCGGGGAACATAAATCCTATTCCCTTTTGTGTAAACAAGTCCCTCCTGGACCCAAAATCGTCGTGCCTTGCCTTCTTTGATGAGCTGCATCAGGATAACTGCCTGGGGATCACTATACAGTCCATCTCTGATTCGGGAAAGGAAGTTGGAGTGTAACTGACTTGCTTGGCCTCTGCCCTCCAGTTGTGCAGCATTCACGCATTCCACTTTCCGACTCAGTGCATCGGCCACGACATTCGCCTTCCCGGGCTTGTATTCCATTGCCATATCAAATTCAGCCAGGCAGATTAAGTTTATAAAAAGGTAGCAACGAGACAGATCTTAGAGGCCCGGGATTCCAAAGAGAAGAAGGAGAACAAGGTAGAAAAGGAAGAGAAAGAAAGGGAAGAAGACAAGGACAACGCAGAGAGATTGTTCTCAATCATCTAGCAGTGTTCTCATCTCAGGTTAGATCAAATCTACAGTAGGCTCTTGCTGTGATTACTTGGGAGGTTTTAGATATTGTGTGCAGTGACGTGATCCTTGTATCCCAGTTATTCTCTTGTGGTTGTTGCTAGGGTTTTGGGCAAGAGATTGAGATTTGTATATTCATTATTCTCATAGTGGATTATCTCTAGTTTGCCCCGTGGTTTTTACCCTTCACATTGAAGGGGTTTTCCACGTATATCTTGGTGTTCTGTTTGATTGTGTTTCAATTTTATTCCGCTGCGTATTTTGGTCTTTTAGTATTTGTTCCTATACAAAGGTTATTCCTCTCTTTTTATCCCCATCAATTGGTGTCAGAGCGGGGTTTTGGTGAATTAATTTTTGTATTTGAACATGGAGGCCAGTAATATTTCTCGCATGATTAGTTTAAATGGAAATAATTGGATGATATAGAAACCAAGAATGGAAGATCTCTTGTATTGCAAAGATTTGTATGGACCTTTGCAGGGGGATAGTGCAAAACCTACAACTATGACAGATGATGAGTGGAAGAGGTTAGATCGAAAAACAATTGGGTTTATTAGACAGTGGCTTGATGATAGTGTCTTTCACCATGTTTCTACTGAAATTTCTGCATATTCTCTTTGGAAAAAATTGGAAAGTCTCTATGAAAGAAAAACAGCTGGCAACAAAGCTTTTTTGATCAGAAAACTTGTGAACCTAAAATATAGAGAGGGTGCTTCTATTGCTGAGCATTTGAATGAAATGCAAAGTATTACTAACCAGTTATCCTCTATGAAAATGTCTCTTGATGATGAGTTGCAGACATTGTTACTTCTCAGTTCATTACCAGAAAGTTGGGAGACACTGGTGGTTTCCCTCAGTAATTCTGCACCAGATGGTATTGTCACTATGAGTCAAGTAACAAGCAGTTTGTTAAATGAGGAGTTGAGAAGAAAGAGTTTAGCAACATCTCAGAATGATTCACAGGCACTTATCTCAGAGAACAGAGGAAGGTCAAAGTCCAGAAGCAGTTCACGTATGGGTAGGAGCAAGTCAAGATCAAGAAAAGATATTGTTTGCTATAACTGTGGTGAGAAAGGACATTACAAGAACCAATGCAAGCAACCTAAGAAGAGCAAGAAAAAGGGGAAAGAAGTAGAGTCTATAGAGTCAAAAGATAATATCACAGCTATAGTGCAGGGTGGTGATTATTTGATTTTGTCTCCTTCTGATGATATTTTTTCTTGTGTGTGTCAGGATCTTGAGTGGGTGATTGACACAGGTGCTTCTTATCATGCTACACCTCGGAGAGAGTTTTTTGCTACATATAGGTCTGGAAACTTTGGTGTTGTCAAGATGGGCAACTATGACACAGCAGACATCATTGGCATGGGTGATATCCATTTAAAGACCAACCTTGGCTGCAAGTTGGTGCTTAAGGATGTGAGGCATGTGATTGACTTGAGGCTGAATTTAATTTCAGTTGGAAGACTAGATGATGAAGACTATGAAAGCAGATTTCATAGAGGGCAATGGAAACTCAGTAAGGGTTCTCTTGTTATAGCTAGTGGAAAGAAATGTCATACTTTGTACAGGTTGCAGGCTAAAGCTTATGGTGAGCAGTTAAATGCTACAGAGAAAGACTCCAGTATGGAGTTGTGGCATAGGCGATTGGGACACATGAGCGAGAAGAGGCTGCAAGCTCTTTCCAAGAGAGAGGTATTACCATATCTCAGAGGTATACATCTGAACCCTTGTATTGATTGTTTGGCCGGTAAACAACATAGAGTTTCATTTGCTAGTGCTGCTTTGTCTAGAAAAATGCATACCTTAGACCGTGTTTATACAGATGTATGTGGTCCTTTGAGGACAAAAACTCCTGGTGGATCTGTTGATGTTCTTGGTATAAGTGGTGCACTTTATTTTGTCACTTTTATAGATGATTTTTCCAGGAAAGTTTGGGCCTATGCTTTGAAGACCAAAGATCAGGTTATTAATGTCTTTAAAGAGTTTCATGCCAGGGTTGAAAGGGAGATAGAAAGGAAATTGAAATGCATAAGATCAGATAATGGTGGTGAGTATACAGGATTGTTTAATGACTATTGCAGGTCACATGAGATCCAACATGAGATGACAGTTCCTGGTACACCTCAGCATAATGCAATTGCAGAGAGGATTAACCGCACCATCATGGAAAAGATCAAATATATGCTTTCACAGGCCAAGCTACCCAAAAGGTTTTGGGATGAGGCTTTGAGGACTACAGTTGATGTGATCAACTTATCACCATGCACAGCCCTAGATGGTGATGTTGCAGAGCATGTATGGTCAGGGAAAGATGTTTCCTACAGGCATTTGAGAGTGTTTGATTGTCGTGCATTTGCACATGTTCCAGATAATGAGAGGTCCAAGCTGGATGGTAAGTCTAAAGAATGTATTTTTCTTGGTTACTCACATGATCAGTTTGGTTACAGGCTTTGGGATCCAGAAAAGCAGAAGGTGTTCAGGAGCAGAGATGTGGTCTTCTTTGAGGATCAAACCTTTGAGGATTTGAAGAAGAAGGCACCAGCCAAGACTTCTGCAGAAGGATTAGCAGATTGTGACCCAGTTACTCCTCCAGTATATCAGGGTGATGGGGGAGATGTGCAGGAAAATAGTGTAGAGCCTAATGTTGATTTACCTGCAGGACATGTTGAGCAAGAAGAAGTACGAGAGCAAGTTCCCGCAGAACCTCAATTGAGAAGATCTTCTAGACAACGTCAACCTTCCAGAAGATACTCTACAGATGAGTATGTGATGCTTACTGATGCAGGTGAACCAGAGAGTTACCAGGAAGCAGTTGAGAGTGAGCAGAAAGAGAAGTGGTTAATTGCTATGCAGGAAGAGATGAATGCTCTTCAGAAGAACCACACTTATGATTTGGTGCTACTACCAAATGGAATGAAGGTCTTGAAGAACAAGTGGGTTTTTAGGTTGAAGACTCAAGAATATTGTTCTCAACCAAAGTACAAAGCTAGATTGGTTGTGAAAGGCTTTGGTCAAAAGAAATGTATTGACTTTGAAGAGATATTTTCTCCTGTTGTTAAAATGTCTTCTATTCGTGTTGCTCTTGGTATTACTGCTAGCCAGGACTTGGAGGTTGAGC